>NW_026902674.1:10000-12500 GCF_943734735.2 Anopheles gambiae | reverse complement strand
GCTGCGCCGTCCGTGTTGAACACAAATGTGGGTGATTATATGAGTGGATAGACAAAAACATGCGTGGCGAAGACAGTTTTCTGCACGATGTGCACATAGCTCATTTCGTCGTCCCGGGCTAATGGAACAACACAAAAATATCGAGTATCTTTCTAGGTTTCTGTTATAAAAGGACAGGCCAAAAGGTGACCGGTTGAGATAAGCATTTTAAGCATACAAGCACTTAATTGCAACTTTTGATACAAAAACTAAGAACGTACACGTAGATTGTATCAACATGGACATCCATGATCGCGTACGCCCGGGCTGCGCCCTCCGTGTTGTACTTTCCCTGATTGGTACACAATTTTGGTGCAAGTGTACCAACATGGACATCTATGAACGCGTACGCTCGAGCTGCACCCTCCGTCTTGTACTTTCCCTGATCGGTACACAGTTTTGGTGCACGGCTATCCCGACCGGCAACTTGTACCAACATCGACATCCATGAACGCGTACGTAGCGTACTTTCCCTGATCGGTACACAATGTTGGTGCACGGCATAGGAAATGGGCTTAAAATGGTCAAACTCAATCCATTTCCACTAAAGATAGTCAATAACAGCTGTGCCGATGAAGTAGGGCACGATGCAAGTCAATGTTATTTAATGAATTACATGTTCACCATACATTTTAGTACAAAATTGCTCGGTCAGACCTACAAAGTGCTATATCTCGAATACTAAACGTCGCAGATGGGTGTCGTAGAACAATTTTAAGTTCGTCTAATGATTCTACATCCGATTCTGGATAGTGGTTTTTCGACCACTTTTCAACATTTTGTGACACCCCGAACCTAGGGGCAGCTCCCTAGCTTTTTTCAAAAATGTGCACCGAACGGGCCAGAGAGCTCGAGTAGTCGAAATTTTTTTTTTTGCTAAAACCCCTCAAAACGTGTAGAAAACTGATTTTAGATGATAAAAAGTGCAACCAGAACGTCAAACGACAACTTTGTTGGGGGTACCCTTTTTACTCTACGGGCCACTAGCTTAGGCGCGCCAACAGCGCTTTCCTCTCGGGTTCCCATTTTTTGCCCTCCTGGGATTATGATCATTTACTCATTGCCTACTATAGGGAAGGTACCTTGCTTCGAGGTCAAAAATGAAGATTTCACCAAATCGTAGTTTTAACCTCTATTTAGTCGTAGGAGCATGGTTTGCAGTGTCCGTGGGTCATATAAGCCCCCGTTTGGGTCATACGTCCCCTCCCCGATGAAAATCGTCATATGACTATAGGCCGAACTTATGAAGCAAAAGTGGTGTCTGGTGGGTTCTGCCGATGATCTTAACCTATGATTTTGAGTTTCCACTCTTTCAAAACGTTTCCTGGAGCAGTACATCACGGGTCTACAGACCCAAAGACTTCGTTGCGATGGTTTCAAGCATAAAAGTTGTAACAGTTAAGGGTTTTTAATACGCGTATATTAAATCATTGCTTGAAACTAAGCTTCGTTGTCTTTAAACTCTGCAAGACCAATCGAACTTCTTAGGGAAACTCGAAGCATTCACGCTAAGCTGGTGGTGCAGGGCACATAGCGTGATGAAACCGGGTTTCCCTACCAAATGTGGCATATTTTTTCCCTGAGAGCGAAGCTCAGACCCACGTAGGGGAGAGCGAAGTGGAACTTAAATGTTCAATGCAGCAAATGTTCGCCATGCGGATAAACAAGTTGGAATAGTTCAATGTAGTGTAATGCAAACACGAATCGCAAATAACGATACGGGACCCAGAAGCAA
Organism: Anopheles gambiae; assembly: GCF_943734735.2. Lineage (NCBI taxonomy): Eukaryota > Metazoa > Arthropoda > Insecta > Diptera > Culicidae > Anopheles > Anopheles gambiae. Next base: position 10,726 of record NW_026902674.1, on the reverse strand, counting down.
TTCTGCGGATCCCTCGGGGAGTGGTGAGTTGATATAAATTAGAGGTGAAAGTCCAAGTTGTTCGGGCTCCGGCTCGGCAGCCGATACGAGGTTCCTGTTGAGCTTGTTTGTACATCGCGCAGAGGCGCCGTTCGGTTCTAGCAATGATTCCCGCCACCATGTTCCATGCGTGCAGAGATCCGTTAGAGCTCGTTCAATGTGTCCCGCCGTGATTACGAAAAAGTCCAACAGTTGACTTAGTTGGGTGTGCGTCAAGTAATCGCGCAGAGATGCCGATCGGTTCCTAGCAATGTTTCCCGTCACAAGGTGGTATTGGCACCTGTGCAGAGTGGCCGTTAGCAATGTCTCCCGTATCACGGTGGTGTACCATCACTAGTGCAGAGTGACCGCTAGCAATGTCTCCCGTCACAAGGTGGTAGCCCAGAAGTGCAGAGAAGCCGCTGTAGCAAAGTCTCCCGTATCACGTTGGAGTTCTTCCACTAGTGCAGAGAGATCGCTGAACCGTTCAATGTGTCCCGTCGTGGTGTGCTTGTACCGAGCACGTAGGATACACCTTGCTTTGTTGGTTTGGGATAGGAGTGGTCGCGCAACTGCCTCCACGCCGCAGAGTGCCAGTTCGGATTGAAGGTCAACTTTAGCCGTTCAATGCATCAGTCGGTGGGTGTTCAGATGGCATCACAACTTCCCCTAGGTGCTCAAGTTGGCTGGGTTGTAAAGCATGTACAC
>NW_026902673.1:30000-37500 GCF_943734735.2 Anopheles gambiae | reverse complement strand
AAAAACTAAGAACGTACACGTAGATTGTATCAACATGGACATCCATGATCGCGTACGCCCGGGCTGCGCCCTCCGTGTTGTACTTTCCCTGATTGGTACACAATTTTGGTGCAAGTGTACCAACATGGACATCTATGAACGCGTACGCTCGAGCTGCACCCTCCGTCTTGTACTTTCCCTGATCGGTACACAGTTTTGGTGCACGGCTATCCCGACCGGCAACTTGTACCAACATCGACATCCATGAACGCGTACGTAGCGTACTTTCCCTGATCGGTACACAATGTTGGTGCACGGCATAGGAAATGGGCTTAAAATGGTCAAACTCAATCCATTTCCACTAAAGATAGTCAATAACAGCTGTGCCGATGAAGTAGGGCACGATGCAAGTCAATGTTATTTAATGAATTACATGTTCACCATACATTTTAGTACAAAATTGCTCGGTCAGACCTACAAAGTGCTATATCTCGAATACTAAACGTCGCAGATGGGTGTCGTAGAACAATTTTAAGTTCGTCTAATGATTCTACATCCGATTCTGGATAGTGGTTTTTCGACCACTTTTCAACATTTTGTGACACCCCGAACCTAGGGGCAGCTCCCTAGCTTTTTTCAAAAATGTGCACCGAACGGGCCAGAGAGCTCGAGTAGTCGAAAATTTTTTTTTTGCTAAAACCCCTCAAAACGTGTCAGGAACGCACCCTAGATGATGAAAAGTGCAACCAGAATGTCAATCGACAACATGCCCGGGGGTACAAATTTGCTCTACGCGTCCCTAGGTAGGGTACTTTTTCATACAAACATCAAAGTGTACGGTGCACAAAGTGCGCGGAACAAAAATTGCTCGGTCAGACCTACAAAGTGTTATATATCTCGAATACTAAACGTCGCAGATGGGTGTCGTAGAACAATTTTAAGTTCGTCTAATGATTCTACATCCGATTCTGGATAGTGGTTTTTCGACCACTTTTCAACATTTTGTGACACCCCGAACCTAGGGGCAGCTCCCTAGCTTTTTTCAAAAATGTGCACCGAACGGGCCAGAGAGCTCGAGTAGTCGAAATTTTTTTTTTTTGCTAAAACCCCTCAAAACGTGTCAGGAACGCACCCTAGATGATGAAAAGTGCAACCAGAATGTCAATCGACAACATGCCCGGGGGTACAAATTTGCTATACGCGTCCCTAGGTAGGGTACTTTTTCATACAAACATCAACGTGTACGGTGCACAAAGTGCGCGGAACAAAAATTGCTCGGTCAGACCTGGTACGGGCCATAACTCGAATACTAAACGTCGCAGATGGGTGTCGTAGAACAATTTTAAGTTCGTCTAATGATTCTACATCCGATTCTGGATAGTGGTTTTTCGACCACTTTTCAACATTTTGTGACACCCCGAACCTAGGGGCAGCTCCCTAGCTTTTTTCAAAAATGTGCACCGAACGGGCCAGAGAGCTCGAGTAGTCGAAAATTTTTTTTTTGCTAAAACCCCTCAAAACGTGTCAGGAACGCACCCTAGATGATGAAAAGTGCAACCAGAATGTCAATCGACAACATGCCCGGGGGTACAAATTTGCTCTACGCGTCCCTAGGTAGGGTACTTTTTCATACAAACATCAACGTGTACGGTGCACAAAGTGCGCGGAACAAAAATTGCTCGGTCAGACCTGGTACGGGCCATAACTCGAATACTAAACGTCGCAGATGGGTGTCGTAGAACAATTTTAAGTTCGTCTAATGATTCTACATCCGATTCTGGATAGTGGTTTTTCAACCACTTTTCAACATTTTGTGACACCCCGAACCTAGGGGCAGCTCCCTAGCTTTTTTCAAAAATGTGCACCGAACGGGCCAGAGAGCTCGAGTAGTCGAAAATTTTTTTTTTGCTAAAACCCCTCAAAACGTGTCAGGAACGCACCCTAGATGATGAAAAGTGCAACCAGAATGTCAATCGACAACATGCCCGGGGGTACAAATTTGCTATACGCGTCCCTAGGTAGGGTACTTTTTCATACAAACATCAACGTGTACGGTGCACAAAGTGCGCGGAACAAAAATTGCTCGGTCAGACCTGGTACGGGCCATAACTCGAATACTAAACGTCGCAGATGGGTGTCGTAGAACAATTTTAAGTTCGTCTAATGATTCTACATCCGATTCTGGATAGTGGTTTTTCGACCACTTTTCAACATTTTGTGACACCCCGAACCTAGGGGCAGCTCCCTAGCTTTTTTCAAAAATGTGCACCGAACGGGCCAGAGAGCTCGAGTAGTCGAAAATTTTTTTTTTGCTAAAACCCCTCAAAACGTGTCAGGAACGCACCCTAGATGATGAAAAGTGCAACCAGAATGTCAATCGACAACATGCCCGGGGGTACAAATTTGCTCTACGCGTCCCTAGGTAGGGTACTTTTTCATACAAACATCAACGTGTACGGTGCACAAAGTGCGCGGAACAAAAATTGCTCGGTCAGACCTGGTACGGGCCATAACTCGAATACTAAACGTCGCAGATGGGTGTCGTAGAACAATTTTAAGTTCGTCTAATGATTCTACATCCGATTCTGGATAGTGGTTTTTCAACCACTTTTCAACATTTTGTGACACCCCGAACCTAGGGGCAGCTCCCTAGCTTTTTTCAAAAATGTGCACCGAACGGGCCAGAGAGCTCGAGTAGTCGAAAATTTTTTTTTTGCTAAAACCCCTCAAAACGTGTCAGGAACGCACCCTAGATGATGAAAAGTGCAACCAGAATGTCAATCGACAACATGCCCGGGGGTACAAATTTGCTATACGCGTCCCTAGGTAGGGTACTTTTTCATACAAACATCAACGTGTACGGTGCACAAAGTGCGCGGAACAAAAATTGCTCGGTCAGACCTGGTACGGGCCATAACTCGAATACTAAACGTCGCAGATGGGTGTCGTAGAACAATTTTAAGTTCGTCTAATGATTCTACATCCGATTCTGGATAGTGGTTTTTCGACCACTTTTCAACATTTTGTGACACCCCGAACCTAGGGGCAGCTCCCTAGCTTTTTTCAAAAATGTGCACCGAACGGGCCAGAGAGCTCGAGTAGTCGAAATTTTTTTTTTTGCTAAAACCCCTCAAAACGTGTCAGGAACGCACCCTAGATGATGAAAAGTGCAACCAGAATGTCAATCGACAACATGCCCGGGGGTACAAATTTGCTATACGCGTCCCTAGGTAGGGTACTTTTTCATACAAACATCAACGTGTACGGTGCACAAAGTGCGCGGAACAAAAATTGCTCGGTCAGACCTACAAAGTGTTATATATCTCGAATACTAAACGTCGCAGATGGGTGTCGTAGAACAATTTTAAATTCGTCTAATGATTCTACATCCGATTCTGGATAGTGGTTTTTAGACCACTTTTCAACATTTTGTGACACCCCGAACCTAGGGGCAGCTCCCTAGCTTTTTTCAAAAATGTGCACCGAACGGGCCAGAGAGCTCGAGTAGTCGAAAATTTTTTTTTGCTAAAACCCCTCAAAACGTGTCAGGAACGCACCCTAGATGATGAAAAGTGCAACCAGAATGTCAATCGACAACATGCCCGGGGGTACAAATTTGCTATACGCGTCCCTAGGTAGGGTACTTTTTCATACAAACATCAACGTGTACGGTGCACAAAGTGCGCGGAACAAAAATTGCTCGGTCAGACCTAGGACGGGCCATAACTCGAATACTAAACGTCGCAGATGGGTGTCGTAGAACAATTTTAAGTTCGTCTAATGATTCTACATCCGATTCTGGATAGTGGTTTTTCGACCACTTTTCAACATTTTGTGACACCCCGAACCTAGGGGCAGCTCCCTAGCTTTTTTCAAAAATGTGCACCGAACGGGCCAGAGAGCTCGAGTAGTCGAAAATTTTTTTTTTGCTAAAACCCCTCAAAACGTGTCAGGAACGCACCCTAGATGATGAAAAGTGCAACCAGAATGTCAATCGACAACATGCCCGGGGGTACAAATTTGCTATACGCGTCCCTAGGTAGGGTACTTTTTCATACAAACATCAAAGTGTACGGTGCACAAAGTGCGCGGAACAAAAATTGCTCGGTCAGACCTGGTACGGGCCATAACTCGAATACTAAACGTCGCAGATGGGTGTCGTAGAACAATTTTAAGTTCGTCTAATGATTCTACATCCGATTCTGGATAGTGGTTTTTCGACCACTTTTCAACATTTTGTGACACCCCGAACCTAGGGGCAGCTCCCTAGCTTTTTTCAAAAATGTGCACCGAACGGGCCAGAGAGCTCGAGTAGTCGAAAATTTTTTTTTTTGCTAAAACCCCTCAAAACGTGTCAGGAACGCACCCTAGATGATGAAAAGTGCAACCAGAATGTCAATCGACAACATGCCCGGGGGTACAAATTTGCTATACGCGTCCCTAGGTAGGGTACTTTTTCATACAAACATCAACGTGTACGGTGCACAAAGTGCGCGGAACAAAAATTGCTCGGTCAGACCTGGTACGGGCCATAACTCGAATACTAAACGTCGCAGATGGGTGTCGTAGAACAATTTTAAGTTCGTCTAATGATTCTACATCCGATTCTGGATAGTGGTTTTTCGACCACTTTTCAACATTTTGTGACACCCCGAACCTAGGGGCAGCTCCCTAGCTTTTTTCAAAAATGTGCACCGAACGGGCCAGAGAGCTCGAGTAGTCGAAAATTTTTTTTTTTGCTAAAACCCCTCAAAACGTGTCAGGAACGCACCCTAGATGATGAAAAGTGCAACCAGAATGTCAATCGACAACATGCCCGGGGGTACAAATTTGCTATACGCGTCCCTAGGTAGGGTACTTTTTCATACAAACATCAACGTGTACGGTGCACAAAGTGCGCGGAACAAAAATTGCTCGGTCAGACCTGGTACGGGCCATAACTCGAATACTAAACGTCGCAGATGGGTGTCGTAGAACAATTTTAAGTTCGTCTAATGATTCTACATCCGATTCTGGATAGTGGTTTTTCGACCACTTTTCAACATTTTGTGACACCCCGAACCTAGGGGCAGCTCCCTAGCTTTTTTCAAAAATGTGCACCGAACGGGCCAGAGAGCTCGAGTAGTCGAAATTTTTTTTTTTGCTAAAACCCCTCAAAACGTGTCAGGAACGCACCCTAGATGATGAAAAGTGAAACCAGAATGTCAATCGACAACATGCCCGGGGGTACAAATTTGCTCTACGCGTCCCTAGGTAGGGTACTTTTTCATACAAACATCAACGTGTACGGTGCACAAAGTGCGCGGAACAAAAATTGCTCGGTCAGACCTGGTACGGGCCATAACTCGAATACTAAACGTCGCAGATGGGTGTCGTAGAACAATTTTAAGTTCGTCTAATGATTCTACATCCGATTCTGGATAGTGGTTTTTCGACCACTTTTCAACATTTTGTGACACCCCGAACCTAGGGGCAGCTCCCTAGCTTTTTTCAAAAATGTGCACCGAACGGGCCAGAGAGCTCGAGTAGTCGAAATTTTTTTTTTTGCTTAAACCCCTCAAAACGTGTAGAAAACTGATTTTAGATGATAAAAAGTGCAACCAGAACGTCAAACGACAACTTTGTTGGGGGTACCCTTTTTACTCTACGGGCCACTAGCTTAGGCGCGCCAACAGCGCTTTCCTCTCGGGTTCCCATTTTTTGCCCTCCTGGGATTATGATCATTTACTCATTGCCTACTATAGGGAAGGTACCTTGCTTCGAGGTCAAAAATGAAGATTTCACCAAATCGTAGTTTTAACCTCTATTTAGTCGTAGGAGCATGGTTTGCAGTGTCCGTGGGTCATATAAGCCCCCGTTTGGGTCATACGTCCCCTCCCCGATGAAAATCGTCATATGACTATAGGCCGAACTTATGAAGCAAAAGTGGTGTCTGGTGGGTTCTGCCGATGATCTTAACCTATGATTTTGAGTTTCCACTCTTTCAAAACGTTTCCTGGAGCAGTACATCACGGGTCTACGGACCCAAAGACTTCGTTGCGATGGTTTCAAGCATAAAAGTTGTAACAGTTAAGGGTTTTTAATACGCGTATATTAAATCATTGCTTGAAACTAAGCTTCGTTGTCTTTAAACTCTGCAAGACCAATCGAACTTCTTAGGGAAACTCGAAGCATTCACGCTAAGCTGGTGGTGCAGGGCACATAGCGTGATGAAACCGGGTTTCCCTACCAAATGTGGCATATTTTTTCCCTGAGAGCGAAGCTCAGACCCACGTAGGGGAGAGCGAAGTGGAACTTAAATGTTCAATGCAGCAAATGTTCGCCATGCGGATAAACAAGTTGGAATAGTTCAATGTAGTGTAATGCAAACACGAATCGCAAATAACGATACGGGACCCAGAAGCAATTCTGCGGATCCCTCGGGGAGTGGTGAGTTGATATAAATTAGAGGTGAAAGTCCAAGTTGTTCGGGCTCCGGCTCGGCAGCCGATACGAGGTTCCTGTTGAGCTTGTTTGTACATCGCGCAGAGGCGCCGTTCGGTTCTAGCAATGATTCCCGCCACCATGTTCCATGCGTGCAGAGATCCGTTAGAGCTCGTTCAATGTGTCCCGCCGTGATTACGAAAAAGTCCAACAGTTGACTTAGTTGGGTGTGCGTCAAGTAATCGCGCAGAGATGCCGATCGGTTCCTAGCAATGTTTCCCGTCACAAGGTGGTATTGGCACCTGTGCAGAGTGGCCGTTAGCAATGTCTCCCGTATCACGGTGGTGTACCATCACTAGTGCAGAGTGACCGCTAGCAATGTCTCCCGTCACAAGGTGGTAGCCCAGAAGTGCAGAGAAGCCGCTGTAGCAAAGTCTCCCGTATCACGTTGGAGTTCTTCCACTAGTGCAGAGAGATCGCTGAACCGTTCAATGTGTCCCGTCGTGGTGTGCTTGTACCGAGCACGTAGGATACACCTTGCTTTGTTGGTTTGGGATAGGAGTGGTCGCGCAACTGCCTCCACGCCGCAGAGTGCCAGTTCGGATTGAAGGTCAACTTTAGCCGTTCAATGCATCAGTCGGTGGGTGTTCAGATGGCATCACAACTTCCCCTAGGTGCTCAAGTTGGCTGGGTTGTAAAGCATGTACACATGCGCAGAGTATCGTGCGTACTAGCAAAGTCTCCCGTCACGGTGGTTACGCATGAGTTCCATGCAGTGCAGAGAGATCGTTAGTGCGTGCAATGTACCAGTCGATGTGTCGTACCGGCATACAACCCCGCTTAGAGGCCCGTCACTCGAAGAGGACAAGAAAGAGTGCGCAGAGTGCCGTACCGGCATAGCAATGTCTCCAGACATACGTTGGGACACCCGACGCAGTGCAGAGAGATCCGCTAGCCGTGTGCAATGCATCCGACGTTGCCTGCTTGTGCAGTCTATCGAGTGGCGCCAACGGACGCTCTGGCGTCACAGAACAAATCTCGGTGGTCACGGGGGACTTGTGCCTCGCGTGATCAAGAGTGTAGTTCGTGTTCAAGCAA
>NW_026902673.1:17500-20000 GCF_943734735.2 Anopheles gambiae | reverse complement strand
TGCACGGTACACGGTACCAAATTATACCCCTGAAAGTGTGCAATTTGGTGCTATAGTAGGAAATTTGGTTGGGCAAGCCTAGCTACGCGTGTCGCTACGCGTGTTGCATGGTGGTCGATCAGAGGTATGCAAAAGCACCTATCTAGGGGAATTACTTTACGTTCTAGTAGCAAGTTCGATTTTTCGGTCCAGCACGGCAGTAATCCTGCATGCATACACTCCATGTACCAAAAATGTATCAACCTAGGCGTTGCTCAGTAGCTTTTGGCGGCACATGTAAAAAGTATTCGAGTTCAGATTCTTGGAACTTTGCGTATTGTTCAAAACTAATAACGAAAACTAAATTATAAATGGGTAAAAGGCTAGGCGTTTCTCAGTAGCTTTTTTGCGCCACGTGGCAAAAGTATTCGAGTTCAGATTTCTGGGACTTAGCGTATTTTTCAAAATTGATTATGCAAATTGAAGTACAAATGGGGCATTAGCTAGGCGTTGCCCAGTAGCTTTTGGCGCCACATGGAGGAAGTAGTCGAGTTCAAATTTCTGGGACGTAGCGTAGTTTTCAATCATAATAAACCGAATCAAACATAAAAATCATGAAACTTACACCACGTCCCTAGGTTATGCACAAAACGTAACGATAAAGTGCCGGCCAGGTTAGAGGTGCACCAAAATTGTGTACCGATTAGGAAAAGTACTCTATGTTCCTATGACTTGGGTGAAAAGTGTTGATTAACTGCTGGTTAGGATAGACAGTTGCTTATCGTACACATCGCAAACGAACACCCCTTAGTGAGCAGTAGCAGAAGTCGATGGAACAAAGCGAATGCATTACAAACTGATCAAGTAAAATAAGGAACGCTACGTACTAGGACTTCTTTCCAAGAATGGTGTCCGCGACGGGAGGGCAAGCGTCCTTCCCAGGTTTCCCTAGTAAACCTTGTATGGTAAACATACCCAAGCGTGTCCGTAAGCACGCAACGATAGTCACGAACGAGCACATACCTAGGGAAAGTACTCTACGTACTAGGACTTCTGTCCAAGAATGGTGTCCGCGACGGTCGGGCACTGTGACGCAATTACCAAATCCTAGAATCGTACAAGCAGTGTGTACAAACATAAACATTAACGCGTTCGCTCGGGCTGCGCCGTCCGTGTTGAACACAAATGTGGGTGATTATATGAGTGGATAGACAAAAACATGCGTGGCGAAGACAGTTTTCTGCACGATGTGCACATAGCTCATTTCGTCGTCCCGGGCTAATGGAACAACACAAAAATATCGAGTATCTTTCTAGGTTTCTGTTATAAAAGGACAGGCCAAAAGGTGACCGGTTGAGATAAGCATTTTAAGCATACAAGCACTTAATTGCAACTTTTGATACAAAAACTAAGAACGTACACGTAGATTGTATCAACATGGACATCCATGATCGCGTACGCCCGGGCTGCGCCCTCCGTGTTGTACTTTCCCTGATTGGTACACAATTTTGGTGCAAGTGTACCAACATGGACATCTATGAACGCGTACGCTCGAGCTGCACCCTCCGTCTTGTACTTTCCCTGATCGGTACACAGTTTTGGTGCACGGCTATCCCGACCGGCAACTTGTACCAACATCGACATCCATGAACGCGTACGTAGCGTACTTTCCCTGATCGGTACACAATGTTGGTGCACGGCATAGGAAATGGGCTTAAAATGGTCAAACTCAATCCATTTCCACTAAAGATAGTCAATAACAGCTGTGCCGATGAAGTAGGGCACGATGCAAGTCAATGTTATTTAATGAATTACATGTTCACCATACATTTTAGTACAAAATTGCTCGGTCAGACCTACAAAGTGCTATATCTCGAATACTAAACGTCGCAGATGGGTGTCGTAGAACAATTTTAAGTTCGTCTAATGATTCTACATCCGATTCTGGATAGTGGTTTTTCGACCACTTTTCAACATTTTGTGACACCCCGAACCTAGGGGCAGCTCCCTAGCTTTTTTCAAAAATGTGCACCGAACGGGCCAGAGAGCTCGAGTAGTCGAAAATTTTTTTTTTGCTAAAACCCCTCAAAACGTGTCAGGAACGCACCCTAGATGATGAAAAGTGCAACCAGAATGTCAATCGACAACATGCCCGGGGGTACAAATTTGCTCTACGCGTCCCTAGGTAGGGTACTTTTTCATACAAACATCAAAGTGTACGGTGCACAAAGTGCGCGGAACAAAAATTGCTCGGTCAGACCTACAAAGTGTTATATATCTCGAATACTAAACGTCGCAGATGGGTGTCGTAGAACAATTTTAAGTTCGTCTAATGATTCTACATCCGATTCTGGATAGTGGTTTTTCGACCACTTTTCAACATTTTGTGACACCCCGAACCTAGGGGCAGCTCCCTAGCTTTTTTCAAAAATGTGCACCGAACGGGCCAGAGAGCTCGAGTAGTCGAAAATTTTTTTTTTTGCTAAAACCCCTCAAAACGTGTCAGGAACGCACCCTAGAT
>NW_026902673.1:5000-7500 GCF_943734735.2 Anopheles gambiae | reverse complement strand
AGTTTCAGAATATGTTGGATAACACGGTAATGGCCGTAACCGGTATCCACAAATTCGTTATCGGGGGGGACTTCAACGCTTGGTCAGCAAGTTGGAACAACCAACTTGGCGAGCGTGGAGAAACCCAGAAACGAAGAGGTGAGTTGGTCTTATCAACCTTTGCGCAGATTGACGCTATTTTATTGAACGACGGCAGCACCCCAACTTATGTTGGACCAGGGCGTACGTCAGTAGTTGATCTTACTTTTGCGAGCAGAACAGTTGCAAGATCATTTAAGTGGGAGGTGTTATCTAGCTATATGAACTCTGATCATCGTGCAATACGAATAGATCTTGAGACGCAAAGCGTGCGTAACTTGTCCCGACCCATAACGGGATGGAGCATCAAGTATTTTAGCAAAGATATATTTGAAGTTATGATGCAAGCCGCTTTTGAGACCGAGGTCACAACAAGCGAAGACTTAATGCGTATACTTGTCACGGCGTGTAATGCGACGATGACTAAGCGTAAGAGGTACACTCCTAACAAGAGTGCATTTTGGTGGACGTTAGAGATTGAGGCACTTCGAAAAGAGTGCAAACACCGCGATCGATTAGCGCAAAGAGCATTCAATACTGATCTCTATTCTTCTTTTAGGGACGAGTTCAAGGTGGCAAGGAATGCCCTCAAGCGATTGATCAAGCATACCCGACAGAGGAAGTGGAAAGAGTTCCTGGGAACAGCGAACAACGCATCATTTGGTATTGTATATCATACGTTCAAGAAAGTGGCCGAGGGTTCGATTGGACCCCGAACCATGACATTGGACGAGTTTAGGGAAGTGGTGAGCGAGCTTTTTCCTACTCACCCAAACACGGTGTGGCCTGAATATCGTATCGATCAGCCACGAGAGTTTGAAAGAATTACTAATGATGAGATTCTTGCGGTTGCCAGGAGACTACCTAACAAGAAGGCGCCGGGACCAGATGGTATCCCGAATGAGGCGCTGAAAGTTGGTATGTTGACTGCAACCGCTGCATTTTGCAGGGTTTACCAAGGCTGTTTAGAGAACGCGAAGTTCCCCGATGAGTGGAAAAGGCAGAGGTTGGTGTTAATACCGAAGCCGAACAAACCACCAGGGGAACCGGGTTCAGTTCGCCCCATTTGTCTACTAGACGGGGCAGGTAAAGGTTTAGAACGCATCATAGTGCAACGGTTAAATGCACACATCGAGGAGGTCAACGGACTGTCTGACGACCAATTTGGTTTCAGAAGTCGTCGATCAACAGTTGATGCGATTCAACGGGTAGTGGACATTGTTTCGGTAGCTAGAAGTAGAAACAGATACAGCGGACGGTATTGTGCAGTTGTTACATTAGATGTTACTAATGCTTTTAACAGTGCTTCATGGTTGGCGATTGCAAATGCTTTACAGAGAATTAACACTCCTAAATATCTTTATGATATCATTGGTGATTATTTTAGGAATCGTGTGCTGATGTATGATACCACAGATGGACCGGCAGAGATTGCAGTCACATCGGGTGTACCTCAAGGCTCGGTACTTGGCCCAACGTTATGGAACCTCATGTACGACGGTGTCCTACGAGTTGCAATGGTGGAAGGTGCACGGATTATCGGCTATGCAGACGATATAGTACTGTTGGTGGAAGGTAATTGTGTTGATGATATTGAAATTCTCGTTTCCAGCCAGATTCGCATCATCGACAGATGGATGACCGACAACGGATTAAAGATAGCCCCGACCAAGACCGAGTTCATTATGGTCAGTTCCCATCAGAGGATACAACATGGGGCTATCAGGGTAGGTGATCACGTAGTACATTCGTCGCGCAGCTTAAAGTATTTGGGGATGGTCTTAGATGACCGCCTCGATTACACTTCACACATCAGGTATGCGGTGGAGAGAGCGACGAAGCTATGGACCACCTTGGTAAGGATGATGCCTAATAAGGCAGGTCCGAGTAGTAATGTTAGGCGAGCAATTGCTCTTACTGTTGTGGCGAAGGTCCGGTATGCCTCGCCCATTTGGTGTCATACCCTTAGATTTGCTAACCGTAGACAATGGCTACGTCGGTTTTACCGGCTAGTAGTCCAGCGAGTTATCTCTTCTTTCAGGACAACTTCTCACGATGCAGTCTGCGTGCTTGCGGGAATGATCCCGCTGCATCTCCTCCTGGACGAGGACTCCAGGACTTTTCATCGGAGACGAGCAGAGAACATCGCCGGATCGGTTGCACGTAACATGGAACGTGTCACAACTATGGAACGATGGCAACGAGAATGGGATGAGAGTGTTCACGGTCGGTGGACATACCGTCTCATACCCGACGTCAACAGATGGATAAGTAGAAGATTTGGTGGTGTAGATTTCTTTCTTTCTCAGTTTCTTTCCAGCCATGGCTTCTACGCCTACCAGCTTCATCGGATGCAGTTAACGGGTTCGCCGCTATGCGATGCGTGCGAGGAACCTGAGGACGCCGAACACACGATATTCCA
>NW_026902672.1:25000-35000 GCF_943734735.2 Anopheles gambiae | reverse complement strand
AAGGCGCTCGTGATGCCCTGGGCCAGGGGGCGCTGCACGCGATCCAATATCCGCCTGCACCACTGTAGGTCCGAGGCTTCCGCCCAGACGGGTGCGCCATAGCGGATAATGGACGCGGCCACTGCGGCGAGCAGCTTCCGCTTGCTCACTTGGGGGCCGCTGTGGTTGCGCATGACGACACGCAATGCTCGCACCACACGGAGGGCCTTGTCCGCGACCATCTCGACGTGTGGGCGCCACGACAGGTGGTCGTGTAGCATGACCCCCAAGTAGCGGATCGACCGCTTCGAGCGCACTTCCACTCCACAGATGTTCACAGGGATGTTTTTGTATCCGCTTCGCTTGCTCGACACCATCAGCAGCTCCGTCTTCTCCGGCGCCAGGGAGAGTTTGTGCCGCACCATCCAGCTGTTGACCGCTGCCACCGCTTCCTCCGCAATCGCTGCTGCGTGTTCAGGAGTTGTCCCCGCTGCCAGGATCGCAAGATCATCGGCGAATCCCACGATGGAGGCGCCCTCAGGGAGCTCTACGGCTAGCACACCGTCGTACATTATGTTCCACAGTGTGGGGCCCAATATGGACCCCTGTGGAACACCTGCCGATACTCGGCGGGTAACCGGCCCGTCCGCCGTGTCGTACGTAAGCTCCCTGTCGGCGAAGTAGTCCTGCAGTATGCGGCACAACTGCACGGGGACTCCCTTCGCCTGGAGCGCCTCGGCGATGCTCTGCCAGCTAGCCGTGTTGAACGCGTTACGGACGTCCAGGGCCACAACCATGAGGCAGCGCCGGTCACGGTTGTTTGTCCTTCCAAAGGACTTCGCCCTTCGTCCCGCGTCCACGACCTGCTGGATGGCCTGCAGAGTCGATCGCCCTCGCCGGAATCCGAACTGCTGCTCAGACAGTTGCGGACTCTCTGGATCCTCGATGTATTCGTTGAGCCGGTTCAACAGCAGCCGCTCCAAAGCCTTGCCCGTATTATCGAGCAAGCAAATCGGGCGGAAGGACGACGGCTCGCCCGGTGATTTGCCTGGCTTTGGCAGGAGCACCAGTCGCTGCTTTTTCCACGGCTGCGGAAAGCAGGACGTGTCCAGGCACTCCTGAAACACCCGGCGGAAGGGCTCCGGTTGCTGCCTGAGAGCAACCGTAAGGGCGGCGTTCGGTACTCCATCAAGCCCAGGAGCCTTCCGCGGGTGCATACTGGCTGCTATATTCTCCAGCTCGGTCAGGCCGATCGATCGGAGCGGCGCCATGTTGCCAACTCGGAGATCGGGCCACTCTACCGGCGGATGAACCGGGAACAAGGCGTCGACAATTCGCCGCAGTTCTGCTGGATCGCGTTCCGGGGCTGAGCGGGCCGCCTGGAACCAGTGGAAGACCTTCCGGAAAAAGTTTCCGGTTTCATCCTCCCTGATCGACAGCAAGAACCGGTCGAACGCCTCGTTCTTGCTCACACGAATAGCCTTCCGAAGGCTCTCCCTGGCAGCTGCGAGTTCCGTTTGGAGCTGTTCGTTGGGCGGAATGGTCCTCATCGCCATTTGCTCCTTTCTGGAGAGTTCTTCGATCATCGTCTGGATCGCCGGAGTCCACCAGTAAGCTGGCCGACCTGTGTGGTCCTGCGCTGGGAAGACCCGCGACATCGTCTCGTCGCAGACGCTGGTCAGCGACTCGACCAAGCTTTCGACGCTGTTAGCTTGACGGGCGAACCCAGTCATGGCCAGCGCTTTCCCGAAAAGCTGGGAGTCAAACTGACTGGTCTTCCAGCGCGTACCGGCATTGCTTACGCGGGCCGGGCGCTGTCCACGCCGTGCTGCCCGATCCCTCGATGATGGTGGACTCACGCCAACCTCGTACCGGACGTAACGGTGATCACTGAGCGTTACCACGTCGGGAACGCGCCAGCCTCGGGTGCTGTCCTCGCGCGGGTCGAGACGGCTGATCACACTACTGGCGAACGTAACGTCCGGTCGGCTGGGCGGAAACCGAGTTGTGTCCGCTCGGTTCCCCTTGAACGTTGGCAGACAGTCTGCCTTGTTCAGTAGCACCAGCCCGAGGTTGTCCGCCAACTGGAGAAGCTCCAAGCCCTTCGGGCAAGTCCTGCTGCTTCCCCAGTCCAGGTGCATGGCGTTGAAATCGCCGGCCAGGAGAACCCGGCTGCACCCGCGGACGATCAGGTCGATCTTTTCCATAATGCTCCGGAACTCTGGGACTCCTGTCTGCGGCGACACATAGCAGCTCACCACAGCGATTCCACCGACGTCGGCCGCAACCACACCGAGGGTCTGACGGTGCCTGATACGCTGTATCGGCAGCCGGTTGCCGTTGACGACGATGGCAACCGTCTTACTCTCGTCCGTTACCCAATTGCCGTTATTGCGCGGTACGCAATAGGGCTCGGACAAGAGCAGAACGTCAAGACCCTCGGTGGTCAACACATGCAACGCCAGGTCCTGGGCGTTCTCGCAATGGTTGGCGTTGAACTGCAGGACGTTCAACATTGTGGTTGCGGGCCTGGGCACATGGGGGCGGCGATGCGATGTGGGCCGCCACAAACGATGCACTTCGGATCGCAGGTGCATGATGCCGCGCGATGATCCGTGGCTCCGCAGCGCAGGCATAGGCCGGAACGATCCACGCCGGCGCAGTCTGCAGTGGTGTGTCCACGCTCCAAGCAGCGGAAACAGCGAACCGCGCTTCGCTGCTGTTTTGGCGCGCTGCGCACCAGGCACGCCGAGTATCCAACAAGGATACGTTTGTCCGCCAGAAGGTCAGCGTCCCTCCGTGGAAGTCGGACACGGGCACGCTGCGTCCCATCACGACGCTCCCACAAGGACGTGGTTGCTGCAACTACTGTGCGTTCCAGCGCCCGCTGCAGACCGCGTTCCACATCCTCTTTTGTGGCCAACATGTCGATGCCGGTAATCATCACCTCGGCCATCTCCGTGATGATCCGGCCAGTGGCCAAATCACCGACCTCCTCCTGGATGCGCTGCAGCAGCACAGCGGCGTCTGCATCCTGTTTAAGCGAGAGACGAAGGAAGTCGCGTGACGTGCGGTAGCCCTGCTTGACTCCCTTGTTCTCGTCGGCCAGTCGCGGATTTAGCCGTATCTTCTCAAACAGCGCCTTGTACGAGCATCCCTCGGCCGGCTCAAAGATGAGCTGGTCCTGCCGAGGGCGTGCTGGACGCTGGCGCTCCTGGCGCAACTGCTCACTGCGCTGCGCCTGTACAGCAGTTGGCCGCTGCTGGTGTTGTTGCTGCTGCTGTTGTTGCTGCCGACGCTGTTGCTGCTGCTGCGTGCCGGCGACCGCCTGTCGCTGTGGTTGCCGCTGCTGCTGCTGTTGTTGTTGCTGCTGCTGGTGTTCCTGCTGCTGCTGCTGCTGGGGGGGCTGGCGGGGTTTCCCCTTAGCCATGCCACGATATTTGCGGCGGACGACCTCAGCGAAGCTGGGCTGCTCCACTTGCCGAATGCCTTCTCCTGTTGGCGCCTGGGGGGCCGGGAGCGTTACCGCCGCTGTCCCTGACGGACCGGGTTGTGCTTGCGGCTGTTGCCCGCGTTGCCAGCAGAGCTCCGCAAGCTCCACTTCTTGTGGTGCCCTTCCGTCAATTCCTTTAAGTTTCAACTTTGCAACCATACTTCCCCCGGAACCCGATTTTGGTTTCCCGGAAGCTACTGAGAGCACCGAAGGTAGGTAGCGTCTCCCAATTGCTAATTGGCATCGTTTACGGTTAGAACTAGGGCGGTATCTAATCGCCTTCGATCCTCTAACTTTCGTTCTTGATTAATGAAAGCATCCTTGGCAAACGCTTTCGCTTCTGTGGGTCCTACGACGGTCTACGAATTTCACCTCTCGCGCCGTAATACCAATGCCCCCGACTACTTCTGTTAATCATTACCTCTTGGTCTATTACAAACCAACGAAACCACTCAGACCGAGGTCATGTTCCATTATTCCATGCAAAATTATTCTCGGCCAACGCCGGCCCCGGAGGACCGGACGCTTTGAACTAGCCTGCTTTGAGCACTCTAATTTGTTCAAGGTAAACGAGAGTTCCCGGGCACCATGAAGCTGGGTCGAACAAGACCTTGACCGACGAGGTCGCGGCGACAAGTCCTGACCCGTCACGGAGTAGAACGCCCAGGTACACCATTGTGAGTCGCAGCCGCGAGCGCGTACACGGACGGTCCCAACCGAGAGGCCGGGCGCCCGCGACGGACGCGAGTCTGGACGGGGTATCAACTTCGAACGTTTTAACCGCAACAACTTTAATATACGCTAGTGGAGCTGGAATTACCGCGGCTGCTGGCACCAGACTTGCCCTCCACTTGATCCTTGCAAAAGGATTTATGCTCAACTCATTCCAATTATGGACCATCGTTAGAGAGGTCCATATTGTTATTTCTCGTCACTACCTCCCCGTGCCGGGATTGGGTAATTTACGCGCCTGCTGCCTTCCTTGGATGTGGTAGCCATTTCTCAGGCTCCCTCTCCGGAATCGAACCCTGATTCCCCGTTACCCGTCGCAACCATGGTAGTCCTCTACACTACCATCAATAGTTGATAGGGCAGACATTTGAAAGATCTGTCGTCAGTCGCAAGCGACCGTACGATCGGCATCCTTATCCAGATTTCAACTCAAAGCGCCCGGAGGCGATTGGTTTAACTAATAAGTGCACCAGTTCCGCCGACCCGGAGGCCAACAGTCCCGGCATAATGCATGTATTAGCTCTGGCTTTTCCACAGTTATCCAAGTAACTGTTTGGATGAGGATCTTGTAAATTATAGCTGTTATACTGAGCCTTATGCGGTTTCACTTTCTAGGAAGCTTGTACTTAGACATGCATGGCTTAACCTTTGAGACGAGCGTATATCACTGGTAGGATCAACCAGAATTCGAGTCAATTGCTTGAACACGAACTACACTCTTGATCACGCGAGGCGCAAGTCCCCCGTGACCACCGAGATTTGTTCTGTGACGCCAGAGCGTCCGTTGGCGCCACTCGATAGACTGCACAAGCAGGCAACGTCGGATGCATTGCACACGGCTAGCGGATCTCTCTGCACTGCGTCGGGTGTCCCAACGTATGTCTGGAGACATTGCTATGCCGGTACGGCACTCTGCGCACTCTTTCTTGTCCTCTTCGAGTGACGGGCCTCTAAGCGGGGTTGTATGCCGGTACGACACATCGACTGGTACATTGCACGCACTAACGATCTCTCTGCACTGCATGGAACTCATGCGTAACCACCGTGACGGGAGACTTTGCTAGTACGCACGATACTCTGCGCATGTGTACATGCTTTACAACCCAGCCAACTTGAGCACCTAGGGGAAGTTGTGATGCCATCTGAACACCCACCGACTGATGCATTGAACGGCTAAAGTTGACCTTCAATCCGAACTGGCACTCTGCGGCGTGGAGGCAGTTGCGCGACCACTCCTATCCCAAACCAACAAAGCAAGGTGTATCCTACGTGCTCGGTACAAGCACACCACGACGGGACACATTGAACGGTTCAGCGATCTCTCTGCACTAGTGGAAGAACTCCAACGTGATACGGGAGACTTTGCTACAGCGGCTTCTCTGCACTTCTGGGCTACCACCTTGTGACGGGAGACATTGCTAGCGGTCACTCTGCACTAGTGATGGTACACCACCGTGATACGGGAGACATTGCTAACGGCCACTCTGCACAGGTGCCAATACCACCTTGTGACGGGAAACATTGCTAGGCACCGATCGGCATCTCTGCGCGATTACTTGACGCACACCCAACTAAGTCAACTGTTGGACTTTTTCGTAATCACGGCGGGACACATTGAACGAGCTCTAACGGATCTCTGCACGCATGGAACATGGTGGCGGGAATCATTGCTAGAACCGAACGGCGCCTCTGCGCGATGTACAAACAAGCTCAACAGGAACCTCGTATCGGCTGCCGAGCCGGAGCCCGAACAACTTGGATTTTCACTTCTAATTTATATCAACTCACCACTCCCCGAGGGATCCGCAGAATTGCTTCTGGGTCCCGTATCGTTATTTGCGATTCGTGTTTGCATTACACTACATTGAACTATTCCAACTTGTTTATCCGCATGGCGAACATTTGCTGCATTGAACATTTAAGTTCCACTTCGCTCTCCCCTACGTGGGTCTGAGCTTCGCTCTCAGGGAAAAAATATGCCACATTTGGTAGGGAAACCCGGTTTCATCACGCTATGTGCCCTGCACCACCGGCTTAGCGTGAATCCTTCGAGTTTCCCTAAGAAGTTCGATTGGTCTTGCAGAGTTTAAAGACAACGAAGCTTAGTTTCAAGCAATGATTTAATATACGCGTATTAAAAACCCTTAGCTGTTACAACTTTTATGCTTGAAACCATCGCAACGAAGTCTTTGGGTCCGTAGACCCGTGATGTACTGCTCCAGGAAACGTTTTGAAAGGGTGGAAACTCAAAATCATAGGTTAAGATCATCGGCAGAACCCACCAGACACCACTTTTGCTTCATAAGTTCGGCCTATAGTCATATGACGATTTTCATCGGGGAGGGGACGTATGACCCAAACGGGGGCTTATATGACCCACGGACACTGCAAACCATGCTCCTACGACTAAATAGAGGTTAAAACTACGATTTGGTGAAATCTTCATTTTTGACCTCGAAGCAAGGTACCTTCCCTATAGTAGGCAATGAGTAAATGATCATAATCCCAGGAGGGCAAAAAATGGGAACCCGAGAGGAAAGCGCTGTTGGCGCGCCTAAGCTAGTGGCCCGTAGAGTAAAAAGGGTACCCCCAACAAAGTTGTCGTTTGACGTTCTGGTTGCACTTTTTATCATCTGTTTTGAATTTAAACATTAAAACTTGGACTGCTGTGAAAATTCTTTTATTTTGACCGATCGCGTCGAGTGCTAAAGATGGACTGCCCTTTTATTTCATACGCTCATGATAGCAAACTTCTGTGGTTTGTCGCTTAACCTATGAAATTCTAAGAAAGGCCGATCGGCCACCAAAAGCGCGCACGTGCCTTAGCGCAGACAATTGTCCTTTGTTTTTACAAAGCAAATACAGAGTTCTCGGTATTATTTTCGCTTCGCTCACACCATCTGGCGCCCCTAGTTCCTAGCATCGTATTCTTTTGCTTCGACATCATCTAAAATCAGTTTTCTACACGTTTTGAGGGGTTTTAGCAAAAAAAAAATTTTCGATTACTTGAGCTCTCTGGCCCGTTCGGTGCACATTTTTGAAAAAAGCTAGGGAGCTGCCCCTAGGTTCGGGGTGTCACAAAATGTTGAAAAGTGGTCGAAAAACCACTATCCAGAATCGGATGTAGAATCGTTAGACGAATTTAAAATTGTTCTACGACACCCATCTGCGACGTTTAGTATTCGAGATATATAACACTTTGTAGGTCTGACCGAGCAATTTTTGTTCCGCGCACTTTGTGCACCGTACACGTTGATGTTTGTATGAAAAAGTACCCTACCTAGGGACGCGTAGAGCAAATTTGTACCCCCGGGCATGTTGTCGATTGACATTCTGGTTGCACTTTTCATCATCTAGGGTGCGTTCCTGACACGTTTTGAGGGGTTTTAGCAAAAAAAAAAATTTTCGACTACTCGAGCTCTCTGGCCCGTTCGGTGCACATTTTTGAAAAAAGCTAGGGAGCTGCCCCTAGGTTCGGGGTGTCACAAAATGTTGAAAAGTGGTCGAAAAACCACTATCCAGAATCGGATGTAGAATCATTAGACGAACTTAAAATTGTTCTACGACACCCATCTGCGACGTTTAGTATTCGAGTTATGGCCCGTCCTAGGTCTGACCGAGCAATTTTTGTTCCGCGCACTTTGTGCACCGTACACTTTGATGTTTGTATGAAAAAGTACCCTACCTAGGGACGCGTAGAGCAAATTTGTACCCCCGGGCATGTTGTCGATTGACATTCTGGTTGCACTTTTCATCATCTAGGGTGCGTTCCTGACACGTTTTGAGGGGTTTTAGCAAAAAAAAAATTTTCGACTACTCGAGCTCTCTGGCCCGTTCGGTGCACATTTTTGAAAAAAGCTAGGGAGCTGCCCCTAGGTTCGGGGTGTCACAAAATGTTGAAAAGTGGTCGAAAAACCACTATCCAGAATCGGATGTAGAATCGTTAGACGAACTTAAAATTGTTCTACGACACCCATCTGCGACGTTTAGTATTCGAGTTATGGCCCGTCCTAGGTCTGACCGAGCAATTTTTGTTCCGCGCACTTTGTGCACCGTACACTTTGATGTTTGTATGAAAAAGTACCCTACCTAGGGACGCGTAGAGCAAATTTGTACCCCCGGGCATGTTGTCGATTGACATTCTGGTTGCACTTTTCATCATCTAGGGTGCGTTCCTGACACGTTTTGAGGGGTTTTAGCAAAAAAAAAAATTTTCGACTACTCGAGCTCTCTGGCCCGTTCGGTGCACATTTTTGAAAAAAGCTAGGGAGCTGCCCCTAGGTTCGGGGTGTCACAAAATGTTGAAAAGTGGTCGAAAAACCACTATCCAGAATCGGATGTAGAATCATTAGACGAACTTAAAATTGTTCTACGACACCCATCTGCGACGTTTAGTATTCGAGTTATGGCCCGTCCTAGGTCTGACCGAGCAATTTTTGTTCCGCGCACTTTGTGCACCGTACACGTTGATGTTTGTATGAAAAAGTACCCTACCTAGGGACGCGTATAGCAAATTTGTACCCCCGGGCATGTTGTCGATTGACATTCTGGTTGCACTTTTCATCATCTAGGGTGCGTTCCTGACACGTTTTGAGGGGTTTTAGCAAAAAAAAAAATTTTCGACTACTCGAGCTCTCTGGCCCGTTCGGTGCACATTTTTGAAAAAAGCTAGGGAGCTGCCCCTAGGTTCGGGGTGTCACAAAATGTTGAAAAGTGGTCGAAAAACCACTATCCAGAATCGGATGTAGAATCATTAGACGAACTTAAAATTGTTCTACGACACCCATCTGCGACGTTTAGTATTCGAGTTATGGCCCGTCCTAGGTCTGACCGAGCAATTTTTGTTCCGCGCACTTTGTGCACCGTACACGTTGATGTTTGTATGAAAAAGTACCCTACCTAGGGACGCGTATAGCAAATTTGTACCCCCGGGCATGTTGTCGATTGACATTCTGGTTGCACTTTTCATCATCTAGGGTGCGTTCCTGACACGTTTTGAGGGGTTTTAGCAAAAAAAAAAATTTTCGACTACTCGAGCTCTCTGGCCCGTTCGGTGCACATTTTTGAAAAAAGCTAGGGAGCTGCCCCTAGGTTCGGGGTGTCACAAAATGTTGAAAAGTGGTCGAAAAACCACTATCCAGAATCGGATGTAGAATCATTAGACGAACTTAAAATTGTTCTACGACACCCATCTGCGACGTTTAGTATTCGAGTTATGGCCCGTCCTAGGTCTGACCGAGCAATTTTTGTTCCGCGCACTTTGTGCACCGTACACTTTGATGTTTGTATGAAAAAGTACCCTACCTCGGGACGCGTAGAGCAAATTTGTACCCCCGGGCATGTTGTCGATTGACATTCTGGTTGCACTTTTCATCATCTAGGGTGCGTTCCTGACACGTTTTGAGGGGTTTTAGCAAAAAAAAAATTTTCGACTACTCGAGCTCTCTGGCCCGTTCGGTGCACATTTTTGAAAAAAGCTAGGGAGCTGCCCCTAGGTTCGGGGTGTCACAAAATGTTGAAAAGTGGTCGAAAAACCACTATCCAGAATCGGATGTAGAATCATTAGACGAATTTAAAATTGTTCTACGACACCCATCTGCGACGTTTAGTATTCGAGATATAGCACTTTGTAGGTCTGACCGAGCAATTTTTGTTCCGCGCACTTTGTGTTCATGGATGTCGATAAAGGTACAAGTTGCCGGTCGGGATAGCCGTGCACCAAAACTGTGTACCGATCAGGGAAAGTACAAGACGAAGGGTGCATCTCGAGCGTACGCGTTCATAGATGTCCATGTT
>NW_026902672.1:15000-20000 GCF_943734735.2 Anopheles gambiae | reverse complement strand
TCGTCCAGGAGGAGATGCAGCGGGATCATTCCCGCAAGCACGCAGACTGCATCGTGAGAAGTTGTCCTGAAAGAAGAGATAACTCGCTGGACTACTGGCCGGTAAAACCGACGTAGCCATTGTCTACGGTTAGCAAATCTAAGGGTATGACACCAAATGGGCGAGGCATACCGGACCTTCGCCACAACAGTAAGAGCAATTGCTCGCCTAGCATTACTACTCGGACCTGCCTTATTAGGCATCATCCTTACCAAGGTGGTCCATAACTTCGTCGCTCTCTCCACCGCATACCTGATGTGTGAAGTGTAATCGAGGCGGTCATCTAAGACCATCCCCAAATACTTTAAGCTGCGCGACGAATGTACTACGTGATCACCTACCCTGATAGCCCCATGCTGTACCCTCTGATGGGAACTGACCATGATAAACTCGGTCTTGGTCGGGGCTATCTTTAATCCGTTGTCGGTCATCCATCTGTCGATGATGCGAATCTGGCTGGAAACGAGAATTTCAATATCATCAACACAATTACCTTCCACCAACAATACTATATCGTCTGCATAGCCGATAATCCGTGCACCTTCCACCATTGCAACTCGTAGGACTCCGTCGTACATGAGGTTCCATAACGTTGGGCCAAGTACCGAGCCTTGAGGTACACCCGATGTGACTGCAATCTCTGCCGGTCCATCTGTGGTATCATACATCAGCACACGATTCCTAAAATAATCACCAATGATATCATAAAGATACTTAGGAGTGTTAATTCTCTGTAAAGCATTTGCAATCGCCAACCACGAAGCACTGTTGAAAGCATTAGTAACATCTAATGTAACAACTGCACAATACCGTCCACTGTATCGGTTTCTGCTTCTAGCTACCGAAACAATGTCCACTACCCGTTGAATCGCATCAACCGTTGATCGACGACTTCTGAAACCAAATTGGTCATCAGACAGTCCGTTGACCTCCTCGATGTGTGCATTTAACCGTTGCACTATGATGCGTTCTAAACCTTTACCTGCCCCGTCTAGTAGACAAATGGGGCGAACTGAACCCGGTTCCCCTGGTGGTTTGTTCGGTTTCGGTATTAACACCAACCTCTGCCTTTTCCACTCATCGGGGAACTTCGCGTTCTCTAAACAGCCTTGGTAAACCCTGCAAAATGCATCGGTTGCAGTCAACATACCAACTTTCAGCGCCTCATTCGGGATACCATCTGGTCCCGGCGCCTTCTTGTTAGGTAGTCTCCTGGCAACCGCAAGAATCTCATCATTAGTTACCCTTTCAAACTCTCGTGGCTGATCGATACGATATTCAGGCCACACCGTATTTGGGTGAGTAGGAAAAAGCTCGCTCACCACTTCCCTAAACTCGTCCAATGTCATGGTTCGGGGTCCAATCGAACCCTCGGCCACTTTCTTGAACGTATGATATACAATACCAAATGATGCGTTGTTCGCTGTTCCCAGGAACTCTTTCCACTTCCTCTGTCGGGTATGCTTGATCAATCGCTTGAGGGCATTCCTTGCCACCTTGAACTCGTCCCTAAAAGAAGAATAGAGATCAGTATTGAATGCTCTTTGCGCTAATCGATCGCGGTGTTTGCACTCTTTGCGAAGTGCCTCAATCTCTAACGTCCACCAAAATGCACTCTTGTTAGGAGTGTACCTCTTACGCTTAGTCATCGTCGCATTACACGCCGTGACAAGTATACGCATTAAGTCTTCGCTTGTTGTGACCTCTGTCTCAAAAGCGGCTTGCATCATAACTTCAAATATATCTTTGCTAAAATACTTGATGCTCCATCCCGTTATGGGTCGGGACAAGTTACGCACGCTTTGCGTCTCAAGATCTATTCGTATTGCACGATGATCAGAGTTCATATAGCCAGATAACACCTCCCACTTAAATGATCTTGCAACTGTTCTGCTCGCAAAAGTAAGATCAACTACTGACGTACGCCCTGGTCCAACATAAGTTGGGGTGCTGCCGTCGTTCAATAAAATAGCGTCAATCTGCGCAAAGGTTGATAAGACCAACTCACCTCTTCGTTTCTGGGTTTCTCCACGCTCGCCAAGTTGGTTGTTCCAACTTGCTGACCAAGCGTTGAAGTCCCCCCCGATAACGAATTTGTGGATACCGGTTACGGCCATTACCGTGTTATCCAACATGTTCTGAAACTCTTCCATACTAAATCTAGGTGGCGCGTAAACGCTAACCACTCGCATATCACCTATGTCAACTATCATTAAACCCTTCAGAGCCTTACTGACTACCTTAACTGGTAAGTCCGCGTTAACCACTACCGCTGCTGTGTTATCGTCATTGCGTAACACTTTGACGTTGGTTGTTGCCAGATACGGATCTGCAATCAACACTATATCCGCAGATTCTTCCCTAATCGTTTGCCACATTAACTGAAATGCGGCATAACTATGATTCTGGTTATGTTGTAGCAACCTAACCATTATGATCTAATCGTTCGCCTTCTAGGACACATATAGCTGCCCGTTGCGTGAAGGTTCTGTGACCTCGTACCGCAATCTAAACACTTGACAGAGTTGGTACAAGCTTGCTTCTTGTGTCCACTCAAACCGCATTTCCAGCACAGATTACTTCTGTCTGGTTCCCTACAATGGTAGCTCGTATGGCCTACCTTCCAACACTTGTAGCATTTCTGCTCTTCCATAACCTCGCGGATATGGCATATCGACCAACCAACTTTCAGCTTTCCCAAATTCAGGAAGCTTTGAAAGTCTGGCAGCGATACGTTGATCCGTGCCCACTGCGTACCGGCCGCGCGGCCTTTCTTCATTTTGATTCGATCTATTTCAACCTCGATGTTGAGCTGTGCTTTGACAGACTCCGCAACCTCCTCTGGGGGTGGTAATTTCATCGAGATGCATGATCTCAATCATTTTAGAAGGAGCTAGCGTTCTCACTGACGCCTTGCCCTTCACCGCTTCCTTAACCTTTGGGGCAATTGCACTAGCAGAACTACCCTGCTTAAGTTCTAGCAACATGCCTCCATTCTGGGCCCGTCGGACCTTGGAGATTGTCTCTCCAACCGATTTCAGAGCATCGGAGACTGCTTCATTTCCTTGAGCAATTTCGCCAGCTCCTCGGAAGTGCAGTCCGATCAGCAGAGCCTCAGGCCGCTTCCTGGGCTTATTCTGCTTCTTCTTGCTCTTCTTCTTCTTCCTCTTATTAATGCTACCCTCATTAATATTCGGTCCGTTTCTCGGACTTGGAATATTTTCCACCGCTTCCCTAACAGGGGTCAACCTCGATGGTTGTTGTTGTTGTTGCAACCTTTGCAACCCACTTGGACCAGGCTGTTGGTCATCAGCCACTGGTCTTCTGCCTTTTCGCGTTTGCGGCCCGAATCCATCGTTACCGTCAAACGACGTTTGCGTTTGACGGTCGAGGACCTGCTGCATGCGATTAACGGCTCTGTACCTTCGAAATTCGGACATTACCTCATCGAGGAAGTCCATCATTACCGTTACTAGCGTAAAATGGGAAGACTCATCATCGAGTTTACTTATCCCAAAACGCATAGCCTCCATCCGATCTTGAAGATCCATGAACGCCTTGGTCCGGATCTTTCTTGTCCACCCCCTTGGTCTTTTTGACCTTCTTAGTTTTAACGTTACTCATTCTATTGGGCTCAAACTCAGGCCCGCTATCCGCGTCTGTTTATGCAGTCTCCTATTTGGTTCCGTGGGTGGCTATGAAACAGGGAGCTCCACGCGAGGGTTGGCCCGCGCCCTTATGAGACGACGGGGCTCAGTGCCGAACCGGAGCAAAGTGGGGGCTGAACCCACCCACACCTGCATTTGCCATAGAGCGTATCGTATGGCGACAGTCTTGGAGCGCTACCTAAGACTTGCTAAGTTTTAATAGAGCGGTGACAGAATCCCCCTTAGCCCTCCCCCGTTTCAAGCAGGTTTCACCCTGCTTTACTAAGGGTTCGGCGGGTTCATCCGCCAGCCCGTTTCGGCGGGTTCATCCGCCAGCCCGTGTACATCCTAGTTATTCCATAAACCGTACCCTAGTCTAATCCGCGCAGAGGGCTATTATCCTCTCGAGTTCAGTATCCCACTTGACAGAATGTAGGGTGTGGCGACTTAACACCACACCCTCCCCTGCGACGTTGTCATGCTCAACGGCCGTCTTCACCGCCACCGTTAGCTCGGGGCCTCGTCAACTTAATGACGGGCCCCTACCCCCGCCCGGCACCGCGTGAAGGTGGGTGGTCGGACTTTGCCGGGCGCATTTGGCTACCTTAAGAGAGTCATAGTTACTCCCGCCGTTTACCCGCGCTTGCTTGAATTTCTCACGTTGACATTCAGAGCACTGGGCAGAAATCACATTGTGTCAACACCCACCCGGGGCCATCACAATGCTTTGTTTTAATTAGACAGTCGGATTCCCTCAGCCGTGCCAGTTCTGAATTGGCTGTTTGCTGTGCGACCGCGGGCACGGGCCAGCCTACCTTGCGGCAGGTGGAGCACCGGTCCCGGCTGGTCGCACCCAGCCTTCAGAGCCAATCCTTGTCCCGAAGTTACGGATCCAGTTTGCCGACTTCCCTTACCTACATTGATCTATCGACTAGAGACTCTGCACCTTGGAGGACCTGCTGCGGATTCGGTACAATCTGTTGAGAGTGTGCGTTATTACCATATAAAGTGTGCCCCAGTCTTCGATTTTCACGTCCAAGAAGAGTGCATCGACACGGCAGTTGCGGCGGCCGTGCTCTACCAGACCGGTCCAACCATATCTCTCTGTGAGTGACTTCCATGGTCGGTGTGGCTGTAAAACAGAAAAGAAAACTCTTCCGATGCCTCTCGTTGGGCTTCTCGAAGGAAAAGGATTCATGTTGCCATGAAGCTACACACTAACCGTTCGGGTGCGGACGAGCTAAACCCTACTAGGCTGGCGCAAACGGGTACTCAACAGGCTCCGGAATGGTAACCGGATTCCCTTTCGCCGAC
>NW_026902672.1:0-10000 GCF_943734735.2 Anopheles gambiae | reverse complement strand
CGATAGACTGCACAAGCAGGCAACGTCGGATGCATTGCACACGGCTAGCGGATCTCTCTGCCACTGCGTCGGGTGTCCCAACGTATGTCTGAGACATTGCTATGCCGGTACGGCACTCTGCGCACTCTTTCTTGTCCTCTTCGAGTGACGGGGCCTCTAAGCGGGGTTGTATGCCGGTACGACACATCGACTGGTACATTGCACGCACTAACGATCTCTCTGCACTGCATGGAACTCATGCGTAACCACCGTGACGGGAGACTTTGCTAGTACGCACGATACTCTGCGCATGTGTACATGCTTTACAACCCAGGCCAACTTGAGCACCTAGGGGAAGTTGTGATGCCATCTGAACACCCACCGACTGATGCATTGAACGGCTAAAGTTGACCTTCAATCCGAACTGGCACTCTGCGGCGTGGAGGCAGTTGCGCGACCACTCCTATCCCAAACCAACAAAGCAAGGTGTATCCTACGTGCTCGGTACAAGCACACCACGACGGGACACATTGAACGGTTCAGCGATCTCTCTGCACTAGTGGAAGAACTCCAACGTGATACGGGAGACTTTGCTACAGCGGCTTCTCTGCACTTCTGGGCTACCACCTTGTGACGGGAGACATTGCTAGCGGTCACTCTGCACTAGTGATGGTACACCACCGTGATACGGGAGACATTGCTAACGGCCACTCTGCACAGGTGCCAATACCACCTTGTGACGGGAAACATTGCTAGGGCACCGATCGGCCATCTCAGCGCGATTACTTGACGCCACACCCAACTAAGTCAACTGTTGGACTTTTTCGTAATCACGGCGGGACACATTGAACGAGCTCTAACGGATCTCTGCACGCATGGAACATGGTGGCGGGAATCATTGCTAGAACCGAACGGCGCCTCTGCGCGATGTACAAACAAGCTCAACAGGAACCTCGTATCGGCTGCCGAGCCGGAGCCCGAACAACTTGGATTTTCACCTCTAATTTATATCAACTCACCACCTCCCCCGAGGGATCCGCAGAATTGCTTCTGGGTCCCGTATCGTTATTTGCGATTCGTGTTTGCATTACACTACATTGAACTATTCCAACTTGTTTATCCGCATGGCGAACATTTGCTGCATTGAACATTTAAGTTCCACTTCGCTCTCCCCTACGTGGGTCTGAGCTTCGCTCTCCAGGGAAAAAATATGCCACATTTGGTAGGGAAACCCGGTTTCATCACGCTATGTGCCCTGCACCACCGGCTTAGCGTGAATCCTTCGAGTTTCCCTAAGAAGTTCGATTGGTCTTGCAGAGTTTAAAGACAACGAAGCTTAGTTTCAAGCAAGGATTTAATATACGCGTATTAAAAACCCTTAGCTGTTACAACTTTTATGCTTGAAACCATCGCAACGAAGTCTTTGGGTCCGTAGACCCGTGATGTACTGCTCCAGGAAACGTTTTGAAAGGGTGGAAACTCAAAATCATAGGTTAAGATCATCGGCAGAACCCACCAGACACCACTTTTGCTTCATAAGTTCGGCCTATAGTCATATGACGATTTTCATCGGGGAGGGGACGTATGACCCAAACGGGGGCTTATATGACCCACGGACACTGCAAACCATGCTCCTACGACTAAATAGAGGTTAAAACTACGATTTGGTGAAATCTTCATTTTTGACCTCGAAGCAAGGTACCTTCCCTATAGTAGGCAATGAGTAAATGATCATAATCCCAGGAGGGCAAAAAATGGGAACCCGAGAGGAAAGCGCTGTTGGCGCGCCTAAGCTAGTGGCCCGTAGAGTAAAAAGGGTACCCCCCAACAAAGTTGTCGTTTTGAACGTTCTGGTTGCACTTTTTATCATCTAAAATCAGTTTTCCTACACGTTTTGAGGGGTTTTAGCAAAAAAAATAAATTTTCGATTACTCGAGCTCTCTGGCCCGTTAGGGTGCACATTTTTGAAAAAAGCTAGGGAGCTGCCCCTAGGTTCGGGGTGTCACAAAATGTTGAAAAGTGGTCGAAAAACCACTATCCAGAATCGGATGTAGAATCATTAGACGAACTTAAAATTGTTCTACGACACCCAGCTGCGACGTTTAGTATTCGAGTTATGGCCCGTACCAGGTCTGACCGAGCAATTTTTGTTCCGCGCACTTTGTGCACCGTACACGTTGATGTTTGTATGAAAAAGTACCCTACCTAGGGACGCGTAGAGCAAATTTGTACCCCCGGGCATGGTTGTCGATTGACATTCTGGTTGCACTTTTCATCATCCAGGTGCGTTCCTGACACGTTTTGAGGGGTTTTAGCAAAAAAAAAAATTTTCGACTACTCGAGCTCTCTGGCCCGTTCGGTGCACATTTTTGAAAAAAGCTAGGGAGCTGCCCCTAGGTTCGGGGTGTCACAAAATGTTGAAAAGTGGTCGAAAAAACCACTATCCAGAATCGGATGTAGAATCATTAGACGAACTTAAAATTGTTCTACGACACCCATCTGCGACGTTTAGTATTCGAGTTATGGCCCGTCCTAGGTCTGACCGAGCAATTTGCAATTTTTGTTCCGCGCACTTTGTGCACCGTACACGTTGATGTTTGTATGAAAAAGTACCCTACCTAGGGACGCGTATAGCAAATTTGTACCCCCGGGCATGTTGTCGATTGACATTCTGGTGCACTTTTCATCATCTAGGGTGCGTTCCTGACACGTTTTGAGGGGTTTTAGCAAAAAAAAAAAATTTTCGACTACTCGAGCTCTCTGGCCCGTTCGGTGCACATTTTTGAAAAAAGCTAGGGAGCTGCCCCTAGGTTCGGGGTGTCACAAAATGTTGAAAAGTGGTCGAAAAACCACTATCCAGAATCGGATGTAGAATCATTAGACGAATTTAAAATTGTTCTACGACACCCATCTGCGACGTTTAGTATTCGAGTTATGGCCCGTCCTAGGTCTGACCGAGCAATTTTTGTTCCGCGCACTTTGTGCACCGTACACGTTGATGTTTGTATGAAAAAGTACCCTACCTTAGGGACGCGTAGAGCAAATTGTACCCCGGGCATGTTGTCGATTGACATTCTGGTTGCACTTTTCATCATCTAGGGTGCGTTCCTGACACGTTTTGAGGGGTTTTAGCAAAAAAAAAAATTTTCGACTACTCGAGCTCTCTGGCCCGTTCGGTGCACATTTTTGAAAAAAGCTAGGGAGCTGCCCCTAGGTTCGGGTGTCACAAAATGTTGAAAAGTGGTCGAAAAACCACTATCCAGAATCGGATGTAGAATCATTAGACGAACTTAAAATTGTTCTACGACACCCATCTGCGACGTTTAGTATTCGAGTTATGGCCCGTCCTAGGTCTGACCGAGCAATTTTGTTCCGCGCACTTTGGGCAACCGTACACTTTGATGTTTGTATGAAAAAGTACCCTACCTAGGTGACGCGTAGAGCAAATTTGTACCCCCGGGCATGTTGTCGATTGACATTCTGGTTGCACTTTTCATCATCTAGGTGCGTTCCTGACACGTTTTGAGGGGTTTTAGCAAAAAAAAAAAATTTTCGACTACTCGAGCTCTCTGGCCCGTTCGGTGCACATTTTTGAAAAAAGCTAGGGAGCTGCCCCTAGGTTCGGGGTGTCACAAAATGTTGAAAAGTGGTCGAAAAACCACTATCCAGAATCGGATGTAGAATCATAGACGAACTTAAAATTGTTCTACGACACCCATCTGCGACGTTTAGTATTCGAGTTATGGCCCGTCCTAGGTCTGACCGAGCAATTTTTGTTCCGCGCACTTTGTGCACCGTACACGTTGATGTTTGTATGAAAAAGTACCCTACCTAGGGACGCGGTATAGCAAATTTGTACCCCCGGGCATGTTGTCGATTGACATTCTGGTTGCACTTTTCATCATCTAGGGTGCGTTCCTGACACGTTTTGAGGGGTTTTTAGCAAATAAAAAAAAATTTTCGACTACTCGAGCTCTCTGGCCCGTTCGGTGCACATTTTTGAAAAAAGCTAGGGAGCTGCCCCCTAGGTTCGGGGTGTCACAAAATGTTGAAAGTGGTCGAAATAACCACTATCCAGAATCGGATGTAGAATCATTAGACGAACTTAAAATTGTTCTACGACACCCATCTGCGACGTTTAGTATTCGAGTTATGGCCCGTCCTAGGTCTGACCGAGCAATTTTTGTTCCGCGCACTTTGTGCACCGTACACTTTGATGTTTGTATGAAAAAGTACCCTACCTAGGGACGCGTAGAGCAAATTTGTACCCCCGGGCAATGTTGTCGATTGACATTCTGGTTGCACTTTTCATCATCTAGGTGGCGTTCCTGACACGTTTTGAGGGGTTTTAGCAAAAAAAAAAATTTTCGACTACTCGAGCTCTCTGGCCCGTTCGGTGCACATTTTTGAAAAAAGCTAGGGAGCTGCCCCTAGGTTCGGGGTGTCACAAAATGTTGAAAAGTGGTCGAAAAACCACTATCCAGAATCGGATGTAGAATCATTAGACGAACTTAAAATTGTTCTACGACACCCATCTGCGACGTTTAGTATTCGAGTTATGGCCCGTCCTAGGTCTGACCGAGCATTTTTTTTCCGCGCACTTTGTGCACCGTACACGTTGATGTTTGTATGAAAAAGTACCCTACCTAGGGACGCGTATAGCAAATTTGTACCCCCGGGCTGTTGTCGATTGACATTCTGGGTTGCACTTTTCATCATCTAGGGTGCGTTCCTGACACGTTTTTGAGGGGTTTTAGCAAAAAAAAAAATTTTCGACTACTCGAGCTCTCTGGCCCGTTCGGTGCACATTTTTGAAAAAAGCTAGGGAGCTGCCCCTAGGTTCGGGGTGTCACAAAATGTTGAAAAGTGGTCGAAAAACCACTATCCAGAATCGGATGTAGAATCATTAGACGAACTTAAAATTGTTCTACGACACCCATCTGCGACGTTTTGTATTCGAGTTATGGCCCGTCCTAGGTCTGACCGAGCAATTTTTGTTCCCGCGCACTTTGTGCACCGTACCACTTTGATGTTTGTATGAAAAAGTACCCTACCTCGGGACGCGTAGAGCAAATTTGTACCCCCGGGCATGTTGTCGATTGACATTCTGGTTGCACTTTTCATCATCTAGGGTGCGTTCCTGACACGTTTTGAGGGGTTTTAGCAAAAAAAAAATTTTCGACTACTCGAGCTCTCTGGCCCGTTCGGTGCACATTTTTGAAAAAAGCTAGGGGAGCTGCCCCTAGGTTCGGGGGGTCACAAAATGTTGAAAAGTGGTCGAAAAACCCATATCCAGAATCGGATGTAGAATCGTTAGACGAACTTAAAATTGTTCTACGACACCCATCTGCGACGTTTAGTATTCGAGATATGGCCCGTCCTAGGGTCTGACCGAGCAAGTTTTGTTCCGCGCACTTTGTGCAACCGTACACTTTGATGTTTGTATGAAAAAGTACCCTACCTAGGGACGCGTAGAGCAAATTTGTACCCCCGGGCATGTTGTCGATTGACATTCTGGTTGCACTTTTCATCATCTAGGGTGCGTTCCTGACACGTTTTGAGGGGTTTTAGCAAAAAAATTTTTTCGACTACTCGAGCTCTCTGGCCCGTCGGTGCACATTTTTGAAAAAAGCTAGGGAGCTGCCCCTAGGTTCGGGGTGTCACAAAATGTTGAAAAGTGGTCGAAAAACCACTATCCAGAATCGGATGTAGAATCGTTAGACGAACTTAAAATTGTTCTACGACACCCATCTGCGGACGTTTAGTATTCGAGTTATGGCCCGTACCAGGTCTGACCGAGCATTTTTGTTCCGCGCACTTTGTGCACCGTACACTTTGATGTTTGTATGAAAAAAGTACCCTACCTAGGGACGCGTAGAGCAAATTTGTACCCCCGGGCATGTTGTCGCTGACATTCTGGTTGCACTTTTCATCATCTAGGGTGCGTTCCTGACACGTTTTGAGGGGTTTTAGCAAAAAAAAAAAATTTTCGACTACTCGAGCTCTCTGGCCCGTTCGGTGCACATTTTTGAAAAAAGCTAGGGAGCTGCCCCTAGGTTCGGGGTGTCACAAAATGTTGAAAAAGTGGTCAAAAACCCTATCCAGAATCGGATGTAGAATCGTTAGACGAACTTAAAATTGTTCTACGACACCCATCTGCGACGTTTAGTATTCGAGATATGGCCCGTCCTAGGTCTGACCGAGCAAGTTTTGTTCCGCGCACTTTTGTGCACCGTACACTTTATATGTTTGTATGAAAAAGTACCCTACCTAGGGACGCGTAGAGCAAATTTGTACCCCCGGGCATGTTGTCGATTGACATTCTGGTTGCACTTTTCATCATCTAGGGTGCGTTCCTGACACGTTTTGAGGGGTTTTAGCAAAAAAATTTTTTTCGACTACTCGAGCTCTCTGGCCCGTTCGGTGCACATTTTTGAAAAAAGCTAGGGAGCTGCCCCTAGGGTTCGGGGTGTCACAAAATGTTGAAAAGTGGTCGAAAAACCACTATCCAGAATCGGATGTAGAATCATTAGACGAATTTAAAAATTGTTCTACGACACCCATCTGCGACGTTTAGTATTCGAGATATAGCACTTTGTAGGTCTGACCGAGCAATTTTTGTTCCGCGCACTTTGTGTTCATGGATGTCGATAAAGGTACAAGTTGCCGGTCGGGATAGCCGTGCACCAAAACTGTGTACCGATCAGGGAAAGTATCAAGACGAAGGGTGCATCTCGAGCGTACGCGTTCATAGATGTCCATGTTGGTACACTTGCACCCAAAATTGTGTACCAATCAGCGGAAAGTACAACATGGAGGGCGCAGCCCGGGCGTACCCGATCATGGATTGTCCATGTTGATACAATCTACGTGTACGTACCTAGTTTTTGTATCAAAAGTTGCATTAAAGTGCCTTGTATGCTTAAAATGCTTATCTCAACCGGTCACCTTTTGGCCTGTCCTTTTATAACAGAAACCTAGAAAGATACTCGATATTTTTGTGTTTTTCCATTAGCCCGGGACGGACGAAATGAGCTATGTGCACATCGTGCAGAAAACTGTCTTCGCCACGCATGTTTTTGTCTAATCCACTCATATAATCACCCACATTTGTGTTCAACACGGACGGCGCAGCCCGAGCGAACGCGTTAATGTTTATGTTTGTACACACTGCTTGTACGATTCTAGGATTTGGTAATTGCGTCACAGTGCCCGACCGTCGCGGACACCATTCTTGGACAGAAGTCCTAGTACGTAGAGTACTTTCCCTAGGTATGTGCTCGTTCGTGACTATCGTTGCGTGCTTACGGACACGCTTGGGTATGTTTACCATACAAGGTTTACTAGGGAAACCTGGGAAGGACGCTTGCCCTCCCGTCGCGGACACCATTCTTGGAAAGAAGTCCTAGTACGTAGCGTTCCTTATTTTACTTGATCAGTTTGTAATGCATTCGCTTTGTTCCATCGACTTCTGCTACTGCTCACTAAGGGGTGTTCGTTTGCGATGTGTACGATAAGCAACTGTCTATCCTAACCAGCAGTTAATCAACACTTTTCACCCAAGTCATAGGAACATAGAGTACTTTTCCTAATCGGTACACAATTTTGGTGCACCTCTAACCTGGCCGGCACTTTATCGTTACGTTTTGTGCATAACCTAGGGACGTGGTGTAAGTTTCATGATTTTTATGTTTGATTCGGTTTATTATGATTGAAAACTACGCTACGTCCCAGAAATTTGAACTCGACTACTTCCTCCATGTGGCGCCAAAAGCTACTGGGCAACGCCTAGCTAATGCCCCATTTGTACTTCAATTTGCATAATCAATTTTGAAAAATACGCTAAGTCCCAGAAATCTGAACTCGAATACTTTTGCCACGTGGCGCAAAAAAGCTACTGAGAAACGCCTAGCCTTTTACCCATTTATAATTTAGTTTTCGTTATTAGTTTTGAACAATACGCAAAGTTCCAAGAATCTGAACTCGAATACTTTTTACATGTGCCGCCAAAAGCTACTGAGCAACGCCTAGGTTGATACATTTTTGGTACATGGAGTGTATGCATGCAGGATTACTGCCGTGCTGGACCGGAAAATCGAACTTGCTACTAGAACATAAAGTAATTCCCCTAGATAGGTGCTTTTGCATACCTCTGATCGACGACCATGCAACGTGCGACACGCGTAGCTAGGCTTGCCCAAACAAATTTCCTAGGATAGCACCAAATTGCACACCTTCAGGGGTATATTTTGTACCGTGTACCGTGCATGGTACAAGTATCAGCAGCTCGTGCAATTTATTTTGCAATCGTGTTGCGGTTGCTGGTGCGTCGGGATAGGAGTATTTCGAGACTTTCGCCAAGCGTTGGTGCCATTTGGGGGATAATTAATGTTCTAGCCACAATAAACGTGCCACATAATGCCAATAAGGAAAAAGCCGTTTTCTAGGGACTTCCAGTCAAAATGTTTGCCATCAGCGCTTTCCTGTCGAGTTCAGGATCTGGGACTTAGCGTTTTTTTTTCACGATCCAATCCAACGACCAGATCGTGAATAAAACAATTCATACAACAGTGCATCCCTTTAGAGAAGGAAAAAGCCGAATCTAGGGAGCTCCAGTCCAAAAGGTTGTCATCAGCGCTCTCTCTCGAGTTCAAGATTTGGGACTTAGCGTTTTTTTCGCGATCCAGCCAAAAGACCAGATCGGGAAATAAACAATTAATATAACTGTACTAGTACATCCCTTCAACTGAAGCAAGTGCACCATACATGGACCCGTACGCCAATCATCCATGCACATGACACGTCAACTAAGTCAACACATGATACAAACTTGGACAACTGACGGGTAAGTAGGTCATCTCGTACACGACGACACATCGACCAAACCAGGTCAACACGTCACATGCACAAGACATCCTACTACCAAGGCCGGCCACCTCGACACACGACGTGTTAACCGAACATGGTCAACAACACCATCATGTGCAAGGCAACCGGCCCAAACGGATTAACTTATACAACTTGTAACGAGCAGGTGTGTAAGCTTACTGGTTTGGTCGGCACGTTTCTCACATCAAGACAATCAAGTCGAGAACGAGGCACGCCGACAAGCTCACTAGTGTTACGTGTTCCGCTCCATACCGTGTCAAGTCACTCGTCTGACACGGAAGTAGCCAGCTCTTGTCCACTAGTGTAAAGGAACGGTCTCCAGACCAAGTCAAGTCACTCGTCTGACAAGGAAAGAGCAACGCACCAAGCTTCACCAGAGCACGGCACCACGGTCCCCAGACCAAGATGGTTCGTTGCGCCATCGAGGAAGGGGCACGCGATCCCTTGCTAACACTCAACTAAGTACACTCTTGCTCTCACAAAAGTATCCCCTGTGTCGACGTGGTCCCCAGACCAAGACGAGCTTGCGCACATCGAGGAAGGGGCACACGGACAAACCACCAAGCATGGGTCGCCTGAGAGGATCGATGCGAACGCATCTCTACAACTCGCAGCTCCCAGCCTGAAGGTCCCGTCGTTTGCGGGCGGTTGATAGGTGTCGAAACTAGGTATATCCACGTTGGGCAGAGCTCAAAGCCAACGGCGTTCCCAGTTACGGGTACTAACACGTGCAGCGAACTCCACTCGTTGCGGCCTAGGTATACGCGGGATGAGACGCCGGGGCTGCAGACGCAGACTCCAACGGATCTCAGAGGGTTGTTAGGCCCGCTAGCTTCCGAACACCTAATGGGTTTGAGAAGCGCTATCAGCTCGGATTGGCTACGACCTTAGAGGCGTTCAGGCATAATCCAGCGGACGTAGCGTCATACCAAAGTCCGGTCGGACTAGTATTGAGCCAGTGGTCCGTACCTGTGGTTCCTCTCGTACTGCACAGGAATTCCGTTAAGATAGCGACTATAAGCACACACCAGTAGGGTAAAACTAACCTGTCTCACGACGGTCTAAACCCAGCTCACGTTCCCTTGAAAGGGTGAACAATCCTACGCTTGGTGAATTTTGCTTCACTATGATT
>NW_026902671.1:30000-37500 GCF_943734735.2 Anopheles gambiae | reverse complement strand
AAACTCAAAATCATAGGTTAAGATCATCGGCAGAACCCACCAGACACCACTTTTGCTTCATAAGTTCGGCCTATAGTCATATGACGATTTTCATCGGGGAGGGGACGTATGACCCAAACGGGGGCTTATATGACCCACGGACACTGCAAACCATGCTCCTACGACTAAATAGAGGTTAAAACTACGATTTGGTGAAATCTTCATTTTTGACCTCGAAGCAAGGTACCTTCCCTATAGTAGGCAATGAGTAAATGATCATAATCCCAGGAGGGCAAAAAATGGGAACCCGAGAGGAAAGCGCTGTTGGCGCGCCTAAGCTAGTGGCCCGTAGAGTAAAAAGGGTACCCCCAACAAAGTTGTCGTTTGACGTTCTGGTTGCACTTTTTATCATCTAAAATCAGTTTTCTACACGTTTTGAGGGGTTTAAGCAAAAAAAAAAATTTCGACTACTCGAGCTCTCTGGCCCGTTCGGTGCACATTTTTGAAAAAAGCTAGGGAGCTGCCCCTAGGTTCGGGGTGTCACAAAATGTTGAAAAGTGGTCGAAAAACCACTATCCAGAATCGGATGTAGAATCATTAGACGAACTTAAAATTGTTCTACGACACCCATCTGCGACGTTTAGTATTCGAGTTATGGCCCGTACCA
Source organism: Anopheles gambiae (assembly GCF_943734735.2). NCBI lineage: Eukaryota > Metazoa > Arthropoda > Insecta > Diptera > Culicidae > Anopheles > Anopheles gambiae. The sequence continues at coordinate 36,854 of NW_026902671.1, read as the reverse complement.
GGTCTGACCGAGCAATTTTTGTTCCGCGCACTTTGTGCACCGTACACGTTGATGTTTGTATGAAAAAGTACCCTACCTAGGGACGCGTATAGCAAATTTGTACCCCCGGGCATGTTGTCGATTGACATTCTGGTTGCACTTTTCATCATCTAGGGTGCGTTCCTGACACGTTTTGAGGGGTTTTAGCAAAAAAAAAAATTTTCGACTACTCGAGCTCTCTGGCCCGTTCGGTGCACATTTTTGAAAAAAGCTAGGGAGCTGCCCCTAGGTTCGGGGTGTCACAAAATGTTGAAAAGTGGTCGAAAAACCACTATCCAGAATCGGATGTAGAATCATTAGACGAACTTAAAATTGTTCTACGACACCCATCTGCGACGTTTAGTATTCGAGTTATGGCCCGTACCAGGTCTGACCGAGCAATTTTTGTTCCGCGCACTTTGTGCACCGTACACGTTGATGTTTGTATGAAAAAGTACCCTACCTAGGGACGCGTATAGCAAATTTGTACCCCCGGGCATGTTGTCGATTGACATTCTGGTTGCACTTTTCATCATCTAGGGTGCGTTCCTGACACGTTTTGAGGGGTTTTAGCAAAAAAAAAAATTTCGACTACTCGAGCTCTCTGGCCCGTTCGGTGCACATTTTTGAAAAAAGCTAGGGAGCTGCCCCTAGGTTCGGGGTGTCACAAAATGTTGAAAAGTGGTCGAAAAACCACTATCCAGAATCGGATGTAGAATCATTAGACGAACTTAAAATTGTTCTACGACACCCATCTGCGACGTTTAGTATTCGAGTTATGGCCCGTACCAGGTCTGACCGAGCAATTTTTGTTCCGCGCACTTTGTGCACCGTACACGTTGATGTTTGTATGAAAAAGTACCCTACCTAGGGACGCGTATAGCAAATTTGTACCCCCGGGCATGTTGTCGATTGACATTCTGGTTGCACTTTTCATCATCTAGGGTGCGTTCCTGACACGTTTTGAGGGGTTTTAGCAAAAAAAAAAATTTTCGACTACTCGAGCTCTCTGGCCCGTTCGGTGCACATTTTTGAAAAAAGCTAGGGAGCTGCCCCTAGGTTCGGGGTGTCACAAAATGTTGAAAAGTGGTCGAAAAACCACTATCCAGAATCGGATGTAGAATCATTAGACGAACTTAAAATTGTTCTACGACACCCATCTGCGACGTTTAGTATTCGAGTTATGGCCCGTACCAGGTCTGACCGAGCAATTTTTGTTCCGCGCACTTTGTGCACCGTACACGTTGATGTTTGTATGAAAAAGTACCCTACCTAGGGACGCGTATAGCAAATTTGTACCCCCGGGCATGTTGTCGATTGACATTCTGGTTGCACTTTTCATCATCTAGGGTGCGTTCCTGACACGTTTTGAGGGGTTTTAGCAAAAAAAAAATTTTCGACTACTCGAGCTCTCTGGCCCGTTCGGTGCACATTTTTGAAAAAAGCTAGGGAGCTGCCCCTAGGTTCGGGGTGTCACAAAATGTTGAAAAGTGGTCGAAAAACCACTATCCAGAATCGGATGTAGAATCATTAGACGAACTTAAAATTGTTCTACGACACCCATCTGCGACGTTTAGTATTCGAGTTATGGCCCGTCCTAGGTCTGACCGAGCAATTTTTGTTCCGCGCACTTTGTGCACCGTACACGTTGATGTTTGTATGAAAAAGTACCCTACCTAGGGACGCGTATAGCAAATTTGTACCCCCGGGCATGTTGTCGATTGACATTCTGGTTGCACTTTTCATCATCTAGGGTGCGTTCCTGACACGTTTTGAGGGGTTTTAGCAAAAAAAAATTTTCGACTACTCGAGCTCTCTGGCCCGTTCGGTGCACATTTTTGAAAAAAGCTAGGGAGCTGCCCCTAGGTTCGGGGTGTCACAAAATGTTGAAAAGTGGTCGAAAAACCACTATCCAGAATCGGATGTAGAATCATTAGACGAATTTAAAATTGTTCTACGACACCCATCTGCGACGTTTAGTATTCGAGATATATAACACTTTGTAGGTCTGACCGAGCAATTTTTGTTCCGCGCACTTTGTGCACCGTACACGTTGATGTTTGTATGAAAAAGTACCCTACCTAGGGACGCGTATAGCAAATTTGTACCCCCGGGCATGTTGTCGATTGACATTCTGGTTGCACTTTTCATCATCTAGGGTGCGTTCCTGACACGTTTTGAGGGGTTTTAGCAAAAAAAAAATTTTCGACTACTCGAGCTCTCTGGCCCGTTCGGTGCACATTTTTGAAAAAAGCTAGGGAGCTGCCCCTAGGTTCGGGGTGTCACAAAATGTTGAAAAGTGGTCGAAAAACCACTATCCAGAATCGGATGTAGAATCATTAGACGAACTTAAAATTGTTCTACGACACCCATCTGCGACGTTTAGTATTCGAGTTATGGCCCGTACCAGGTCTGACCGAGCAATTTTTGTTCCGCGCACTTTGTGCACCGTACACGTTGATGTTTGTATGAAAAAGTACCCTACCTAGGGACGCGTAGAGCAAATTTGTACCCCCGGGCATGTTGTCGATTGACATTCTGGTTGCACTTTTCATCATCTAGGGTGCGTTCCTGACACGTTTTGAGGGGTTTTAGCAAAAAAAAAATTTTCGACTACTCGAGCTCTCTGGCCCGTTCGGTGCACATTTTTGAAAAAAGCTAGGGAGCTGCCCCTAGGTTCGGGGTGTCACAAAATGTTGAAAAGTGGTCGAAAAACCACTATCCAGAATCGGATGTAGAATCATTAGACGAACTTAAAATTGTTCTACGACACCCATCTGCGACGTTTAGTATTCGAGTTATGGCCCGTACCAGGTCTGACCGAGCAATTTTTGTTCCGCGCACTTTGTGCACCGTACACGTTGATGTTTGTATGAAAAAGTACCCTACCTAGGGACGCGTATAGCAAATTTGTACCCCCGGGCATGTTGTCGATTGACATTCTGGTTGCACTTTTCATCATCTAGGGTGCGTTCCTGACACGTTTTGAGGGGTTTTAGCAAAAAAAAAATTTTCGACTACTCGAGCTCTCTGGCCCGTTCGGTGCACATTTTTGAAAAAAGCTAGGGAGCTGCCCCTAGGTTCGGGGTGTCACAAAATGTTGAAAAGTGGTTGAAAAACCACTATCCAGAATCGGATGTAGAATCATTAGACGAACTTAAAATTGTTCTACGACACCCATCTGCGACGTTTAGTATTCGAGTTATGGCCCGTACCAGGTCTGACCGAGCAATTTTTGTTCCGCGCACTTTGTGCACCGTACACGTTGATGTTTGTATGAAAAAGTACCCTACCTAGGGACGCGTAGAGCAAATTTGTACCCCCGGGCATGTTGTCGATTGACATTCTGGTTGCACTTTTCATCATCTAGGGTGCGTTCCTGACACGTTTTGAGGGGTTTTAGCAAAAAAAAAATTTTCGACTACTCGAGCTCTCTGGCCCGTTCGGTGCACATTTTTGAAAAAAGCTAGGGAGCTGCCCCTAGGTTCGGGGTGTCACAAAATGTTGAAAAGTGGTCGAAAAACCACTATCCAGAATCGGATGTAGAATCATTAGACGAACTTAAAATTGTTCTACGACACCCATCTGCGACGTTTAGTATTCGAGTTATGGCCCGTACCAGGTCTGACCGAGCAATTTTTGTTCCGCGCACTTTGTGCACCGTACACGTTGATGTTTGTATGAAAAAGTACCCTACCTAGGGACGCGTATAGCAAATTTGTACCCCCGGGCATGTTGTCGATTGACATTCTGGTTGCACTTTTCATCATCTAGGGTGCGTTCCTGACACGTTTTGAGGGGTTTTAGCAAAAAAAAAAAATTTCGACTACTCGAGCTCTCTGGCCCGTTCGGTGCACATTTTTGAAAAAAGCTAGGGAGCTGCCCCTAGGTTCGGGGTGTCACAAAATGTTGAAAAGTGGTCGAAAAACCACTATCCAGAATCGGATGTAGAATCATTAGACGAACTTAAAATTGTTCTACGACACCCATCTGCGACGTTTAGTATTCGAGATATATAACACTTTGTAGGTCTGACCGAGCAATTTTTGTTCCGCGCACTTTGTGCACCGTACACTTTGATGTTTGTATGAAAAAGTACCCTACCTAGGGACGCGTAGAGCAAATTTGTACCCCCGGGCATGTTGTCGATTGACATTCTGGTTGCACTTTTCATCATCTAGGGTGCGTTCCTGACACGTTTTGAGGGGTTTTAGCAAAAAAAAAATTTTCGACTACTCGAGCTCTCTGGCCCGTTCGGTGCACATTTTTGAAAAAAGCTAGGGAGCTGCCCCTAGGTTCGGGGTGTCACAAAATGTTGAAAAGTGGTCGAAAAACCACTATCCAGAATCGGATGTAGAATCATTAGACGAACTTAAAATTGTTCTACGACACCCATCTGCGACGTTTAGTATTCGAGATATAGCACTTTGTAGGTCTGACCGAGCAATTTTGTACTAAAATGTATGGTGAACATGTAATTCATTAAATAACATTGACTTGCATCGTGCCCTACTTCATCGGCACAGCTGTTATTGACTATCTTTAGTGGAAATGGATTGAGTTTGACCATTTTAAGCCCATTTCCTATGCCGTGCACCAACATTGTGTACCGATCAGGGAAAGTACGCTACGTACGCGTTCATGGATGTCGATGTTGGTACAAGTTGCCGGTCGGGATAGCCGTGCACCAAAACTGTGTACCGATCAGGGAAAGTACAAGACGGAGGGTGCAGCTCGAGCGTACGCGTTCATAGATGTCCATGTTGGTACACTTGCACCAAAATTGTGTACCAATCAGGGAAAGTACAACACGGAGGGCGCAGCCCGGGCGTACGCGATCATGGATGTCCATGTTGATACAATCTACGTGTACGTTCTTAGTTTTTGTATCAAAAGTTGCAATTAAGTGCTTGTATGCTTAAAATGCTTATCTCAACCGGTCACCTTTTGGCCTGTCCTTTTATAACAGAAACCTAGAAAGATACTCGATATTTTTGTGTTGTTCCATTAGCCCGGGACGACGAAATGAGCTATGTGCACATCGTGCAGAAAACTGTCTTCGCCACGCATGTTTTTGTCTATCCACTCATATAATCACCCACATTTGTGTTCAACACGGACGGCGCAGCCCGAGCGAACGCGTTAATGTTTATGTTTGTACACACTGCTTGTACGATTCTAGGATTTGGTAATTGCGTCACAGTGCCCGACCGTCGCGGACACCATTCTTGGACAGAAGTCCTAGTACGTAGAGTACTTTCCCTAGGTATGTGCTCGTTCGTGACTATCGTTGCGTGCTTACGGACACGCTTGGGTATGTTTACCATACAAGGTTTACTAGGGAAACCTGGGAAGGACGCTTGCCCTCCCGTCGCGGACACCATTCTTGGAAAGAAGTCCTAGTACGTAGCGTTCCTTATTTTACTTGATCAGTTTGTAATGCATTCGCTTTGTTCCATCGACTTCTGCTACTGCTCACTAAGGGGTGTTCGTTTGCGATGTGTACGATAAGCAACTGTCTATCCTAACCAGCAGTTAATCAACACTTTTCACCCAAGTCATAGGAACATAGAGTACTTTTCCTAATCGGTACACAATTTTGGTGCACCTCTAACCTGGCCGGCACTTTATCGTTACGTTTTGTGCATAACCTAGGGACGTGGTGTAAGTTTCATGATTTTTATGTTTGATTCGGTTTATTATGATTGAAAACTACGCTACGTCCCAGAAATTTGAACTCGACTACTTCCTCCATGTGGCGCCAAAAGCTACTGGGCAACGCCTAGCTAATGCCCCATTTGTACTTCAATTTGCATAATCAATTTTGAAAAATACGCTAAGTCCCAGAAATCTGAACTCGAATACTTTTGCCACGTGGCGCAAAAAAGCTACTGAGAAACGCCTAGCCTTTTACCCATTTATAATTTAGTTTTCGTTATTAGTTTTGAACAATACGCAAAGTTCCAAGAATCTGAACTCGAATACTTTTTACATGTGCCGCCAAAAGCTACTGAGCAACGCCTAGGTTGATACATTTTTGGTACATGGAGTGTATGCATGCAGGATTACTGCCGTGCTGGACCGAAAAATCGAACTTGCTACTAGAACGTAAAGTAATTCCCCTAGATAGGTGCTTTTGCATACCTCTGATCGACCACCATGCAACACGCGTAGCGACACGCGTAGCTAGGCTTGCCCAACCAAATTTCCTACTATAGCACCAAATTGCACACTTTCAGGGGTATAATTTGGTACCGTGTACCGTGCATGGTACAAGTATCAGCAGCTCGTGCAATTTATTTTGCATCGTGTTGCGGTTGCTGGTGCGTCGGGATAGGAGTATTTCGAGACTTTCGCCAAGCGTTGGTGCCATTTGGGGGATAATTAATGTTCTAGCCACAATAAACGTGCCACATAATGCCAATAAGTAAAAAGCCGTTTTCTAGGGACTTCCAGTCAAAATGTTTGCCATCAGCGCTTTCCTGTCGAGTTCAGGATCTGGGACTTAGCGTTTTTTTTTCACGATCCAATCCAACGACCAGATCGTGAATAAACAATTCATACAACAGTGCATCCCTTTAGAGAAGGAAAAAGCCGAATTCTAGGGAGCTCCAGTCCAAAAGGTTGTCATCAGCGCTCTCCTCTCGAGTTCAAGATTTGGGACTTAGCGTTTTTTTCGCGATCCAGCCAAAAGACCAGATCGTGAAATAAACAATTAATATAACTGTACTAGTACATCCCTTCAACTGAAGCAAGTGCACCATACATGACCCGTACGCCAATCATCCATGCACATGACACGTCAACTAAGTCAACACATGATACAACTTGGACAA
>NW_026902671.1:17500-20000 GCF_943734735.2 Anopheles gambiae | reverse complement strand
GCACTTTTCATCATCTAGGGTGCGTTCCTGACACGTTTTGAGGGGTTTTAGCAAAAAAAAAAATTTTCGACTACTCGAGCTCTCTGGCCCGTTCGGTGCACATTTTTGAAAAAAGCTAGGGAGCTGCCCCTAGGTTCGGGGTGTCACAAAATGTTGAAAAGTGGTCGAAAAACCACTATCCAGAATCGGATGTAGAATCATTAGACGAACTTAAAATTGTTCTACGACACCCATCTGCGACGTTTAGTATTCGAGATATATAACACTTTGTAGGTCTGACCGAGCAATTTTTGTTCCGCGCACTTTGTGCACCGTACACTTTGATGTTTGTATGAAAAAGTACCCTACCTAGGGACGCGTAGAGCAAATTTGTACCCCCGGGCATGTTGTCGATTGACATTCTGGTTGCACTTTTCATCATCTAGGGTGCGTTCCTGACACGTTTTGAGGGGTTTTAGCAAAAAAAAAATTTTCGACTACTCGAGCTCTCTGGCCCGTTCGGTGCACATTTTTGAAAAAAGCTAGGGAGCTGCCCCTAGGTTCGGGGTGTCACAAAATGTTGAAAAGTGGTCGAAAAACCACTATCCAGAATCGGATGTAGAATCATTAGACGAACTTAAAATTGTTCTACGACACCCATCTGCGACGTTTAGTATTCGAGATATAGCACTTTGTAGGTCTGACCGAGCAATTTTGTACTAAAATGTATGGTGAACATGTAATTCATTAAATAACATTGACTTGCATCGTGCCCTACTTCATCGGCACAGCTGTTATTGACTATCTTTAGTGGAAATGGATTGAGTTTGACCATTTTAAGCCCATTTCCTATGCCGTGCACCAACATTGTGTACCGATCAGGGAAAGTACGCTACGTACGCGTTCATGGATGTCGATGTTGGTACAAGTTGCCGGTCGGGATAGCCGTGCACCAAAACTGTGTACCGATCAGGGAAAGTACAAGACGGAGGGTGCAGCTCGAGCGTACGCGTTCATAGATGTCCATGTTGGTACACTTGCACCAAAATTGTGTACCAATCAGGGAAAGTACAACACGGAGGGCGCAGCCCGGGCGTACGCGATCATGGATGTCCATGTTGATACAATCTACGTGTACGTTCTTAGTTTTTGTATCAAAAGTTGCAATTAAGTGCTTGTATGCTTAAAATGCTTATCTCAACCGGTCACCTTTTGGCCTGTCCTTTTATAACAGAAACCTAGAAAGATACTCGATATTTTTGTGTTGTTCCATTAGCCCGGGACGACGAAATGAGCTATGTGCACATCGTGCAGAAAACTGTCTTCGCCACGCATGTTTTTGTCTATCCACTCATATAATCACCCACATTTGTGTTCAACACGGACGGCGCAGCCCGAGCGAACGCGTTAATGTTTATGTTTGTACACACTGCTTGTACGATTCTAGGATTTGGTAATTGCGTCACAGTGCCCGACCGTCGCGGACACCATTCTTGGACAGAAGTCCTAGTACGTAGAGTACTTTCCCTAGGTATGTGCTCGTTCGTGACTATCGTTGCGTGCTTACGGACACGCTTGGGTATGTTTACCATACAAGGTTTACTAGGGAAACCTGGGAAGGACGCTTGCCCTCCCGTCGCGGACACCATTCTTGGAAAGAAGTCCTAGTACGTAGCGTTCCTTATTTTACTTGATCAGTTTGTAATGCATTCGCTTTGTTCCATCGACTTCTGCTACTGCTCACTAAGGGGTGTTCGTTTGCGATGTGTACGATAAGCAACTGTCTATCCTAACCAGCAGTTAATCAACACTTTTCACCCAAGTCATAGGAACATAGAGTACTTTTCCTAATCGGTACACAATTTTGGTGCACCTCTAACCTGGCCGGCACTTTATCGTTACGTTTTGTGCATAACCTAGGGACGTGGTGTAAGTTTCATGATTTTTATGTTTGATTCGGTTTATTATGATTGAAAACTACGCTACGTCCCAGAAATTTGAACTCGACTACTTCCTCCATGTGGCGCCAAAAGCTACTGGGCAACGCCTAGCTAATGCCCCATTTGTACTTCAATTTGCATAATCAATTTTGAAAAATACGCTAAGTCCCAGAAATCTGAACTCGAATACTTTTGCCACGTGGCGCAAAAAAGCTACTGAGAAACGCCTAGCCTTTTACCCATTTATAATTTAGTTTTCGTTATTAGTTTTGAACAATACGCAAAGTTCCAAGAATCTGAACTCGAATACTTTTTACATGTGCCGCCAAAAGCTACTGAGCAACGCCTAGGTTGATACATTTTTGGTACATGGAGTGTATGCATGCAGGATTACTGCCGTGCTGGACCGAAAAATCGAACTTGCTACTAGAACGTAAAGTAATTCCCCTAGATAGGTGCTTTTGCATACCTCTGATCGACCACCATGCAACACGCGTAGCGACACGCGTAGCTAGGCTTGCCCAACCAAATTTCCTACTATAGCACCAAATTGCACACTTTCAGGGGTATAATTTGGTACC
>NW_026902671.1:10000-12500 GCF_943734735.2 Anopheles gambiae | reverse complement strand
TTCCCAGGAACTCTTTCCACTTCCTCTGTCGGGTATGCTTGATCAATCGCTTGAGGGCATTCCTTGCCACCTTGAACTCGTCCCTAAAAGAAGAATAGAGATCAGTATTGAATGCTCTTTGCGCTAATCGATCGCGGTGTTTGCACTCTTTGCGAAGTGCCTCGATCTCTAGCGTCCACCAAAATGCACTCTTGTTAGGAGTGTACCTCTTACGCTTAGTCATCGTCGCATTACACGCCGTGACAAGTATACGCATTAAGTCTTCGCTTGTTGTGACCTCGGTCTCAAAAGCGGCTTGCATCATAACTTCAAATATATCTTTGCTAAAATACTTGATGCTCCATCCCGTTATGGGTCGGGACAGGTTACGCACGCTTTGCGTCTCGAGATCTATTCGTATCGCACGATGATCCGAGTTCATATAACTAGATAACACCTCCCACTTAAATGATCTTGCTATGGTTCTGCTCGCAAAAGTAAGATCAACTACTGACGTACGCCCTGGTCCAACATAAGTTGGGGTGCTACCGTCGTTCAATAAAATTGCGTCAATCTGCGCAAAGGTTGATAAGACCAACTCACCTCTTCGTTTCTGGGTTTCTCCACGCTCGCCAAGTTGGTTGTTCCAACTTGCTGACCAAGCGTTGAAGTCCCCCCCGATAACGAATTTGTGGATACCGGTTACGGCCATTACCGTGTTATCCAACATGTTCTGGAACTCTTCCATACTAAATCTAGGTGGCGCGTAAACGCTAACCACTCGCATATCACCTATGTCAACTATCATTAAACCCTTCAGAGCCTTACTGACTACCTTAACTGGTAAGTCCGCGTTAACCACTACCGCTGCTGTGTTATCGTCATTGCGTAACACTTTGACGTTGGTTGTTGCCAGATACGGATCTGCAATCAACACTATTTCCGCAGATTCTTCCCTAATCGTTTGCCACATTAACTGAAATGCAGCATAACAATGATTCTGGTTATGTTGTAGCAACCTAACCATTATGATCTAATCGTTCGCCTACGGGGACACATGTAACTGCCCGTTGCGTGAGGGTTCTGTGACCTCGTACCGCAATCCAAACACTTAACAGAGTTGGTACAAGCTTGCTTCTTGTGTCCACTCAAACCGCATTTCCAGCACAGATTACTTCTGTCTGGTTCCCTACAATGGTAGCTCGTATGGCCTACCTTCCAACACTTATAGCATTTCTGCTCTTCCATAACCTCGCGGATATGGCATATCGACCAACCAACTTTCAGCTTTCCCAAATTCAGGAAGCTTTGAAAGTCTGGCAGCGATACGTTGATCCGTGCCCACTGCGTACCGGCCGCGCGGCCTTTCTTCATTTTGATACGATCTATTTCTATCTCGATGTTGAGCTGTGCTTTGACAGACTCCGCAACCTCCTCAGGGGTGGTAATTTCATCGAGATGCATGATCTCAATCATTTTAGAAGGAGCTAGCGTTCTCACTGACGCCTTGCCCTTCACCGCTTCCTTAACCTTTGGGGCAATTGCACTAGCAGAACTACCCTGCTTCAATTCTAGCAACATGCCTCCATTTTGGGCCCGTCGGACCTTAGAGATTGTCTCTCCAACCGATTTAAGAGCATCGGACTGCTTCATTTCCTTGAGCAATTTCGCCAGCTCCTCGGAAGTGCAGTCCGATATCAGCAGAGCCTCAGGCCGCTTCCTGGGCTTATTCTGCTTCTTCTTGCTCTTCTTCTTCTTCCTCTTATTAACTCTACCCTCATTAATATTCGGTCCGTTTCTCGGACTTGGAATATTTTCCACCGCTTCCCTAACAGGGGTCAACCTCGATGGTTGTTGTTGTTGTTGTTGCAATCTTTGCAACCCACTTGGACCAGGCTGTTGGTCATCAGCCACTGGTCTTCTGCCTTTTCGCGTTTGCGGCCCGAATCCATCGTTACCGTCAAACGACGTTTGCGTTTGACGGTCGAGGACCTGCTGCATGCGATTAACGGCTCTAAACCTTCGAAATTCGGACATTACCTCATCGAGGAAGTCCATCATAACCGTTACTAGCGTAAAATGGGAAGACTCATCATCGAGCTTGCTTATCCCAAAACGCATCGCCTCCATTCGATCTTGAAGATCCATGAACGCTTGGTCCGGATCTTTCTTGTCCACCCCCTTGGTCTTTTTGACCTTCTTAGTTTTAACGTTACTCATTCTATTGGGCTCAAACTCAGGCCCGCTATCCGCGTCTGTTTATGCAGTCTCCTATTTGGTTCCGTGGGTGGCTATGAAACAGGGAGCTCCACGCGAGGGTTGGCCCGCGCCCTTATGAGACGACGGGCTCAGTGCCGAACCGGAGCAAAGTGGGGCTGAACCCACCCACACCTGCATTTGCCATAGAGCGTATCGTATGGCGACAGTCTTGGAGCGCTACCTAAGACTTGCTAAGTTTTAATAGAGCGGTGACAGAATCCCCCTTAGCCCTCCCCCGTTTCAAGCAGGTTTCACCCTGCTT
>NW_026902671.1:0-2500 GCF_943734735.2 Anopheles gambiae | reverse complement strand
TAGTCATATGACGATTTTCATCGGGGAGGGGACGTATGACCCAAACGGGGGCTTATATGACCCACGGACACTGCAAACAATGCTCCTACGACTAAATAGAGGTTAAAACTACGATTTGGTGAAATCTTCATTTTTGACCTCGAAGCAAGGTACCTTCCCTATAGTAGGCAATGAGTAAATGATCATAATCCCAGGAGGGCAAAAAATGGGAACCCGAGAGGAAAGCGCTGTTGGCGCGCCTAAGCTAGTGGCCCGTAGAGTAAAAAGGGTACCCCCAACAAAGTTGTCGTTTGACGTTCGGTTGCACTTTTTATCATCTAAAATCAGTTTTCTACACGTTTTGAGGGGTTTAAGCAAAAAAAAAAAATTTCGACTACTCGAGCTCTCTGGCCCGTTCGGTGCACATTTTTGAAAAAAGCTAGGGAGCTGCCCCTAGGTTCGGGGTGTCACAAAATGTTGAAAAGTGGTCGAAAAACCACTATCCAGAATCGGATGTAGAATCATTAGACGAACTTAAAATTGTTCTACGACACCCATCTGCGACGTTTAGTATTCGAGTTATGGCCCGTACCAGGTCTGACCGAGCAATTTTTGTTCCGCGCACTTTGTGCACCGTACACGTTGATGTTTGTATGAAAAAGTACCCTACCTAGGGACGCGTATAGCAAATTTGTACCCCCGGGCATGTTGTCGATTGACATTCTGGTTGCACTTTTCATCATCTAGGGTGCGTTCCTGACACGTTTTGAGGGGTTTTAGCAAAAAAAAAAATTTTCGACTACTCGAGCTCTCTGGCCCGTTCGGTGCACATTTTTGAAAAAAGCTAGGGAGCTGCCCTAGGTTCGGGGTGTCACAAAATGTTGAAAAGTGGTCGAAAAACCACTATCCAGAATCGGATGTAGAATCATTAGACGAACTTAAAATTGTTCTACGACACCCATCTGCGACGTTTAGTATTCGAGTTATGGCCCGTACAGGTCTGACCGAGCAATTTTTGTTCCGCGCACTTTGTGCACGTACACGTTGATGTTTGTATGAAAAAGTACCCTACCTAGGGACGCGTATAGCAAATTTGTACCCCCGGGCATGTTGTCGATTGACATTCTGGTGCACTTTTCATCATCTAGGGTGCGTTCCTGACACGTTTTGAGGGGTTTTAGCAAAAAAAAAATTTTCGACTACTCGAGCTCTCTGGCCCGTTCGGTGCACATTTTTGAAAAAAGCTAGGGAGCTGCCCCTAGGTTCGGGGTGTCACAAAATGTTGAAAAGTGGTTGAAAAACCACTATCCAGAATCGGATGGAGAATCATTAGACGAACTTAAAATTGTTCTACGACACCCATCTGCGACGTTTAGTATTCGAGTTATGGCCCGTACCAGTCTGACCGAGCAATTTTTGTTCCGCGCACTTTGTGCACCGTACACGTTGATGTTTGTATGAAAAAGTACCCTACCTAGGGACGCGTAGAGCAAATTTGTACCCCCGGGCATGTTGTCGATTGACATTCTGGTTGCACTTTCATCATCTGGGGTGCGTTCCTGACACGTTTTGAGGGGGTTTTAGCAAAAAAAAAATTTTCGACTACTCGAGCTCTCTGGCCCGTTCGGTGCACATTTTTGAAAAAAGCTAGGGAGCTGCCCCTAGGTTCGGGGTGTCACAAAATGTTGAAAAGTGGTCGAAAAACCACTATCCAGAATCGGATGTAGAATCATTAGACGAACTTAAAATTGTTCTACGACACCCATCTGCGACGTTTAGTATTCGAGTTATGGCCCGTACCAGGTCTGACCGAGCAATTTTTGTTCCGCGCACTTTGTGCACCGTACACGTTGATGTTTGTATGAAAAAGTACCCTACCTATGGGACGCGTATAGCAAATTTGTACCCCCGGGCATGTTGTCGATTGACATTCTGGTTGCACTTTTCATCATCTAGGGTGCGTTCCTGACACGTTTTGAGGGGTTTTAGCAAAAAAAAAAAATTTCGACTACTCGAGCTCTCTGGCCCGTTCGGTGCACATTTTTGAAAAAAGCTAGGGAGCTGCCCCTAGGTTCGGGGTGTCACAAAATGTTGAAAAGTGGTCGAAAAACCACTATCCAGAATCGGATGTAGAATCATTAGACGAACTTAAAATTGTTTCTACGACACCCATCTGCGACGTTTTAGTATTCGAGATATATAACACTTTGTAGGTCTGACCGAGCAATTTTTGTTCCGCGCACTTTGTGCACCGTACACGTTGATGTTTGTATGAAAAAGTACCCTACCTAGGGACGCGTAGAGCAAATTTGTACCCCCGGGCATGTTGTCGATTGACATTCTGGTTTCACTTTTCATCATCTAGGTGCGTTCCTGACACGTTTTGAGGGGTTTTAGCAAAAAAAAATTTTCGACTACTCGAGCTCTCTGGCCCGTTCGGTGCACATTTTTGAAAAAAGCTAGGGAGCTGCCCCTAGGTTCGGGGTGTCACAAAATGTTGAAAAGTGGTCGAAAAACCACT
>NW_026902670.1:193052-219387 GCF_943734735.2 Anopheles gambiae | reverse complement strand
AGCCCGGCGCTGATTTTCATCAACTTTCCGTTCTGCCGGCATCTAGAACGCAAGGTGATTATGATACCGGCATCCTGGAAAATTCACTGGCAGTCCCTGGGGCCTGCCATCGATCTGAACGTGTTAAGCATTAACATAACTTTGTTACACTAAGCTTTTGCTTTCGTATGTTGTAGATTACACAGATATGCTGAGCTGTCTGCGCATCGGTGTGAGCCTGCGTGTGTGTGCACAACTGTCGCCAAATGTGTTTTCTTCCGGAATGTTATGATCCATCGGTCAAAGAAAGGAAGGTGTTCATATAAGGCGGAAAGACGAATTGAGGCCCCTGTAAATGGTAACTGATGACCGGGAGCAGGGGGTACTGGCACACAGCTGTTGGAAGATTGAACGGTATACTTAAATTGCCGGCGGATGGGGGGGAGGGGGGGTGGCCATGGGACCCCTACGATCATCTTTCCGGGGGCCTTTGTCGCTAATACTTGTAGACATACGGCATATCACAGCCTAGAAATCTTCGGCGACCGCCTAGTCCGCCTACCGTTAGATCCACCGCTGGTTCATGACGGTGTTTTTTTTTTTATCGTGGAGGTGCATCCTTCCTGCTGCCTGCTGCGTATGCATCGAGCAGGAGACAGTGTGGAAGTATGCAAGTTGCACGCTGGATAGGAGCGGTCCCGCGGCACCGCCATCATTCCGCACATCTGCATGTCCGTCGTGGGTTCTAACCGCGTATGAACCGTCCGCCGTAGCAAGGGCCGACTATCCGGCTACGTGGTACTCAAGTCCTGAAAAGACCGGTATGATCGCGTAGGCCATTACGCCAATAATAAGAATAATAATAAGAAGAAGAAATTAGCATAGCAATCCACACCCGGGTAAGAGTTTGTCTTGACTTTGTTGCTGCCGGGTCTACCGCTGTGGCGCGACAAATGCACGGAATGCACTCGATCAAAACATGAACCTACCGATCCGAACCCATTCCAAGGCATTGCCGGTCAATCGGCGTCATGATAACTACTCCAAACCAACAAGCCACCAGATTCTGGACGGGCAGGTGCAGCACCATACGTGAACCGTAATAAACAAATCCAGAATCATCTTTGGATGAATTCAATTCAAAATGTTGTTTCCACTTGCGTCCGCTAGCTGAATTGGAAAGAAATGTGCAACATAACACACACACGTTTGCTTTGATCACGGTCTTTTTAATACCCCCAACAGCAGAGCCGATGGCAAAGATGCCAATGCCAATGGTTGTGTTGTCTCTCAGGTAGCGAGATCGAAAATGCGTGGTATTTTGTAGCCGCAGCGGAAGATAATGTACGCATCAGAATCAAATAGTTTTGGGGTTTCCAAACGCACGCACACACACAAACACACAAACACGCGCGCGCAAACTCACACACAAACACGCACGCGCAAACTCGCACACACACACACACACACACACACACACACACACACGCGCACACATGCATGAACGCGCGCACGCCAGCACGCACACACGCACACACAGCTACGCGCGCCCGCGAGCATGAAAGCGCGCACGCCAGCACGCACCCACGAAAGCGCGCTCGCGAGCACGCACCCCCGAAGTCGCGCAAGCACGCAATCCCCCCCCCCCCCCCACTAGACCACCCCCCCCCTTTCTCGCACGAGCGAGTACGGCTACCTTATCGGTAGAACGGCTGGTTCAGCTATCTTGTAGCGCATCCTCATTCAAAGCGCCGGGCGGGGTGGGGGATCGCGGCATGATAGAGTGAACGGTCACTTTCTACGCGCTGTGTGTGTGTGTGTCGAGACCCGAAAACTCGAGACAGATCTCGGCACATTAAAAAAAAATATTTTATAGTCACTATACACTGTGCTACATGATGCTTCGAAGGTCGTTGAAGCATGAAACATGTTCAAATAAAAAATATTAGATTAGTGTTAGACGTTCTCCTACGCTTGTTTTAAATAGGCTTCTTCACCCTCAATTGGCAGGGGTATCGAATAGTCTCATCAGTAGCGGCACGAAATAAAATGAACCATCAATACACCGATAACACTTTGAATCCCAATCCAGCTTCTCCCACAGCGTCTCAAGGTCACACACAAATTAATAAATGCTAACACCCACCAATAACAATACACAACCGCAATGCACATATGAGTATCAACGCATACACCGCAACAGCCAATCAGCTGGCGGCGGAAGGCACGGGCAGAAGCGCAAGTAAGGCAAGGCAGGGTGAGGGAGGCAGAAGAAGCGGACGAAAAAATTGGCGCCAATTTTTTTAAATTTTTTTGACCGTTTTTTTTGCTCCGCCGCCATAAATAGTTCGTCCATTTCGCCAGCAGATGGCGCTAAACTTGCTCGACCCAGCGCAGGAATCGCTGAAGTCCAGCGCGGGGATCGGGCCAAAATCTGCGCTGGCCAGCGCAGATTTTGGTGCATTTTCTGCGCTGGAAACTGCTCGATTTTGCGCAGCGGGTATTGTTCTAAAAAAGATAAAATTTGGTCGAAATTCGAAAAAATTTGTTTTTGGGTCAAAATTTCATGCAAAAACACGTTCGAACTTTAAACGGCCATAACTTTTGAACCAGAAGAGCTAGAGACGTAGTTTTTGCACCATTAAAAAGGAAATTTATTGTTCTAAAAAAGATAAAATTTGGTCGAAATTCGAAAAAAAAATGTTTTTGGGTCAAAATTTCATCCAAAAACACTTTTGAACTTTAAACGGCCATAACTTTTGAACCAGAAGAGCTAGAGACGTAGTTTTTGCACCATTAAAAAGGAAATTTATTGTTCTAAAAAAAAAAAATTGGGCGAAATTCGAAAAAAAATGTTTTTGGGTCAAAATTTCATCCAAAAACACAGAAGAGCTAGAGACGTAGTTTTTGCACCATAAGAAAGGAAATTTATTGTTCTAAAAAAAAAAAAAATTGGGCGAAATTCGAAAAAAAATGTTTTTGGGTCAAAATTTCATCCAAAAACACGTTCGAACTTTAAACGGCCATAACTTTTGAACCAGAAGAGCTAGAGACGTAGTTTTTGCACCATTAAAAAGGAAATTTATTGTTCTAAAAAAAAAAAAATTGGGCGAAATTCGAAAAAAAATGTTTTTGGGTCAAAATTTCATCCAAAAACACGTTCGAACTTTAAACGGCCATAACTTTTGAACCAGAAGAGCTAGAGACGTAGTTTTTGCACCATTAAAAAGGAAATTTATTGTTCTAAAAAAAAAAAAAATTGGGCGAAATTCGAAAAAAAATGTTTTTGGGTCAAAATTTCATCCAAAAACACGTTCGAACTTTAAACGGCCATAACTTTTGAACCAGAAGAGCTAGAGACGTAGTTTTTGCACCATTAAAAAGGAAATTTATTGTTCTAAAAAAGATAAAAATTGGGCGAAACTCGAAAAAAAAATGTTTTTGGGTCAAAATTTCATCCAAAAACACGTTCGAACTTTAAACGGCCATAACTTTTGAACCAGAAGAGCTAGAGACGTAGTTTTTGCACCATTAGAAAGGAAATTTATTGTTCTAAAAAAAAAAATTGGGCGAAATTCGAAAAAAAATGTTTTTGGGTCAAAATTTCATCCAAAAACACTTTTGAACTTTAAACGGCCATAACTTTTGAACCAGAAGAGCTAGAGACGTAGTTTTTGCACCATTAAAAAGGAAATTTATTGTTCTAAAAAAAAAAAAAAATTGGGCGAAATTCGAAAAAAAAATGTTTTTGGGTCAAAATTTCATCCAAAAACACGTTCGAACTTTAAACGGCCATAACTTTTGAACCAGAAGAGCTAGAGACGTAGTTTTTGCACCATTAAAAAGGAAATTTATTGTTCTAAAAAAAAGAAAATTGGGCGAAATTCGAAAAAAAATGTTTTTAGGTCAAAATTTCATCCAAAAACACGTTCGAACTTTAAACGGCCATAACTTTTGAACCAGAAGAGCTAGAGACGTAGTTTTTGCACCATTAAAAAGGAAATTTATTGTTCTAAAAAAAAAAAATTGGGCGAAATTCGAACAAAAATGTTTTTGGGTCAAAATTTCATCCAAAAACACGTTCGAACTTTAAACGGCCATAACTTTTGAACCAGAAGAGCTAGAGACGTAGTTTTTGCACCATTAAAAAGGAAATTTATTGTTCTAAAAAAAAATATTGGGCGAAATTCGAAAAAAAAATGTTTTTGGGTCAAAATTTCATCCAAAAACACAGAAGAGCTAGAGACGTAGTTTTTGCACCATTAAAAAGGAAATTTATTGTTCTAAAAAAGATAAAAATTGGGCGAAACTCGAAAAAAAATGTTTTTGGGTCAAAATTTCATCCAAAAACACGTTCGAACTTTAAACGGCCATAACTTTTGAACCAGAAGAGCTAGAGACGTAGTTTTTGCACCATTAAAAAGGAAATTTATTGTTCTAAAAAAGATAAACATTGGGCGAAATTCGAAAAAAAATGTTTTTGGGTCAAAATTTCATCCAAAAACACGTTCAAACTTTAAACGGCCATATCTTTTTAACCAGAAGAGCTAGAGACGTAGTTTTTGCACCATTAAAAAGGAAATTTATTGTTCTAAAAAAGATAAAAATTGGGCGAAATTCGAAAAAAAATGTTTTTGGGTCAAAATTTCATCCAAAAACACATTTAAACTTTAAACGGCCATAACTTTTGAACCAGAAGAGCCAGAGACGTAGTTTTTGCACCATTAGAAAGGAAATTTATTGTTCAAAAAAAGATAAAATTTGGTCGAAATTCGAAAAAAAAATGTTTTTGGGTCAAAATTTCATCCAAAAACACGTTCGAACTTTAAACGGCCATAACTTTTGAACCAGAAGAGCTAGAGACGTAGTTTTTGCACCATTAAAAAGGAAATTTATTGTTCTAAAAAAGATAAAATTTGGTCGAAATTCGAAAAAAAATGTTTTTGGGTCAAAATTTCATCCAAAAACACGTTCGAACTTTAAACGGCCATAACTTTTGAACCAGAAGAGCTAGAGACGTAGTTTTTGCACCATTAGAAAGGAAATTTATTGTTCTAAAAAAGATAAAATTTGGGCGAAATTCGAAAAAAAATGTTTTTGGGTCAAAATTTCATCCAAAAACACGTTCGAACTTTAAACGGCCATAACTTTTGAACCAGAAGAGCTAGAGACGTAGTTTTTGCACCATTAAAAAGGAAATTTATTGTTCTAAAAAAAAAAAATTGGGCGAAATTCGAAAAAAAATGTTTTTGGGTCAAAATTTCATCCAAAAACACGTTCGAACTTTAAACGGCCATAACTTTTGAACCAGAAGAGCTAGAGACGTAGTTTTTGCACCATTAAAAAGGAAATTTATTGTTCTAAAAAAGATAAAATTTGGTTGAAATTCCAAAAAAAATGTTTTTGGGTCAAAATTTCATCCAAAAACACTTTTGAACTTTAAACGGCCATAACTTTTGAACCAGAAGAGCTAGAGACGTAGTTTTTGCACCATTAAAAAGGAAATTTATTGTTCTAAAAAAGATAAAATTTGGTCGAAATTCGAAAAAATTTGTTTTTGGGTCAAAATTTCATCCAAAAACACGTTCGAACTTTAAACGGCCATAACTTTTGAACCAGAAGAGCTAGAGACGTAGTTTTTGCACCATTAAAAAGGAAATTTATTGTTCTAAAAAAGATAAAAATTGGGCGAAATTCGAAAAAAAATGTTTTTGGGTCAAAATTTCATCCAAAAACACTTTTGAACTTTAAACGGCCATAACTTTTGAACCAGAAGAGCTAGAGACGTAGTTTTTGCACCATTAAAAAGGAAATTTATTGTTCTAAAAAAGATAAAAATTGGGCGAAATTCGAAAAAAAATGTTTTTGGGTCAAAATTTCATCCAAAAACACGTTCGAACTTTAAACGGCCATAACTTTTGAACCAGAAGAGCAAGAGACGTAGTTTTTGCACCATTAAAAAGGAAATTTATTGTTCTAAAAAAGATAAAATTTGGTCGAAATTCGAAAAAAAAATGTTTTTGGGTCAAAATTTCATCCAAAAACACGTTCGAACTTTAAACGGCCATAACTTTTGAACCAGAAGAGCTAGAGACGTAGTTTTTGCACCATTAAAAAGGAAATTTATTGTTCTAAAAAAGATAAAATTTGGTCGAAATTCGAAAAAAAAATGTTTTTGGGTCAAAATTTCATCCAAAAACACTTTTGAACTTTAAACGGCCATAACTTTTGAACCAGAAGAGCTAGAGACGTAGTTTTTGCACCATTAAAAAGGAAATTTATTGTTCTAAAAAAAAAAAATTGGGCGAAATTCGAAAAAAAAATGTTTTTGGGTCAAAATTTCATCCAAAAACACGTTCGAACTTTAAACGGCCATAACTTTTGAACCAGAAGAGCTAGAGACGTACTTTTTGCACCATTAAAAAGGAAATTTATTGTTCTAAAAAAGATAAAAATTGGGCGAAATTCGAAAAAAAATGTTTTTGGGTCAAAATTTCATCCAAAAACACGTTCGAACTTTAAACGGCCATAACTTTTGAACCAGAAGAGCTAAAGACGTAGTTTTTGCACCATTAAAAAGGAAATTTATTGTTCTAAAAAAAAAAATTGGGCGAAATTCGAAAAAAAATGTTTTTGGGTCAAAATTTCATCCAAAAACACGTTCGAACTTTAAACGGCCATAACTTTTGAACCAGAAGAGCTAGAGACGTAGTTTTTGCACCATTAAAAAGGAAATTTATTGTTCTAAAAAAAAAAATTGGGCGAAATTCGAAAAAAAATGTTTTTGGGTCAAAATTTCATCCAAAAACACTTTTGAACTTTAAACGGCCATAACTTTTGAACCAGAAGAGCTAGAGACGTAGTTTTTGCACCATTAAAAAGGAAATTTATTGTTCTAAAAAAAAAAATTGGGAGAAATTCGAAAAAAAAATGTTTTTGGGTCAAAATTTCATCCAAAAACACGTTCGAACTTTAAACGGCCATAACTTTTGAACCAGAAGAGCTAGAGACGTAGTTTTTGCACCATTAAAAAGGAAATTTATTGTTCTAAAAAAAAAAATTGGGCGAAATTCGAAAAAAAATGTTTTTGGGTCAAAATTTCATCCAAAAACACGTTCGAACTTTAAACGGCCATAACTTTTGAACCAGAAGAGCTAGAGACGTAGTTTTTGCACCATTAAAAAGGAAATTTATTGTTCTAAAAAAAAAAAAAATTGGGCGAAATTCGAAAAAAAAATGTTTTTGGGTCAAAATTTCATCCAAAAACACGTTCGAACTTTAAACGGCCATAACTTTTGAACCAGAAGAGCTAGAGACGTAGTTTTTGCACCATTAAAAAGGAAATTTATTGTTCTAAAAACGATAAAAATTGGGCGAAATTCGAAAAAAAATGTTTTTGGGTCAAAATTTCATCCAAAAACACGTTCGAACTTTAAACGGCCATAACTTTTGAACCAGAAGAGCTAGAGACGTAGTTTTTGCACCATTAAAAAAGAAATTTATTGTTCTAAAAAAGATAAAAATTGGGCGAAATTCGAAAAAAAATGTTTTTGGGTCAAAATTTCATCCAAAAACACGTTCGAACTTTAAACGGCCATAACTTTTGAACCAGAAGAGCTAGAGACGTAGTTTTTGCACCATTAAAAAGGAAATTTATTGTTCTAAAAAAGATAAAATTTGGTCGAAATTCGAAAAAAAAATGTTTTTGGGTCCAAATTTCATCCAAAAACACTTTTGAACTTTAAACGGCCATAACTTTTGAACCAGAAGAGCTAGAGACGTAGTTTTTGCACCATTAAAAAGGAAATTTATTGTTCTAAAAAAAAAAAAAAATTGGGCGAAATTCGAAAAAAAATGTTTTTGGGTCAAAATTTCATCCAAAAACACGTTCGAACTTTAAACGGCCATAACTTTTGAACCAGAAGAGCTAGAGACGTAGTTTTTGCACCATTAAAAAGGTAATTTATTGTTCTAAAAAAGATAAAATTTGGGCGAAATTCGAAAAAAAATGTTTTTGGGTCAAAATTTCATCCATGTTAGACTGTGTAAATTTAAACGGCCATAACTTTTGAACCAAAAGAGCTAGAGACGTAGTTTTTGCACCATTAAAAAGGAAATTTATTGTTCTAAAAAAAAAAAAATTGGGCGAAATTCTAAAAAAAAATGTTTTTGGGTCAAAATTTCATCCAAAAACACTTTTGAACTTTAAACGGCCATAACTTTTGAAAAACAAGAGCTAGAAACGTAGTTTTTGCACCATTAGAAAGGAAATCTATTGTTCTAAAAAAGATAAAATTTGGTCGAAATTCGAAAAAAAATGTTTTTGGGTCAAAATTTCATCCAAAAACACGTTCGAACTTTAAACGGCCATAACTTTTGAACCAGAAGAGCTAGAGACGTAGTTTTTGCACCATTAAAAAGGAAATTTATTGTTCTAAAAAAAAAAAAAAATTGGGCGAAATTCTAAAAAAAATGTTTTTGGGTCAAAATTTCATCCAAAAACACTTTTGAACTTTAAACGGCCATAACTTTTGAACCAGAAGAGCTAGAGACGTAGTTTTTGCACCATTAAAAAGGAAATTTATTGTTCTAAAAAAAAAAAAAAAATGGGCGAAATTCGAAAAAAAATGTTTTTGGGTCAAAATTTCATCCAAAAACAATTTTGAACTTTAAACGGCCATAACTTTTGAACCAGAAGAGCTAGAGACATAGTTTTTGCACCATTAAAAAGGAAATTTATTGTTCTAAAAAAAAAAAATTGGGCGAAATTCGAAAAAAAAATGTTTTTGGGTCAAAATTTCATCCAAAAACACGTTCGAACTTTAAACGGCCATAACTTTTGAACCAGAAGAGCTAGAGACGTAGTTTTTGCACCATTAAAAAGGAAATTTACCCGCTGCGCAAAGCGACGCAAGAAATCATGGAGTTCTGAGAATTTTATCATGCCATCTTTTTCCCTCCAACGGCAAATTTGTCGAGCAGCTCGTCGAGCTACACGTCCCTGGCTCCGCCTCGTACCCCTCGCCTGAGCGCGCTGTCGAAGGTTTGAATGTGTTGGTGCGTCAGACGGCCAATCGCTGTCAGCCGTCGTCCGTGCTTTTTCCCTCCATAGCGCCATCTCTTTCTCGCGTGTGGTCAATGCTCGCGAGCTGTTGTGGCGCCTAAAATGTCGTTAACAAACATTGCAGCCATGAAATTGCATTTTCACAAATCAAACCACAAAATCGCAATGAGTTCAAACACTGCAATATAAAAATGACTAAGGAATCGCTAGTTTACGCTGAAGGGTTTGCTGTGCAACGCGCTGAACTCTAATTCGCATTGACACGTTCAGCCCGGCGCTGATTTTCATCAACTTTCCGTTCTGCCGGCATCTAGAACGCAAGGTGATTATGATACCGGCATCCTGGAAAATTCACTGGCAGTCCCTGGGGCCTGCCATCGATCTGAACGTGTTAAGCATTAACATAACTTTGTTACACTAAGCTTTTGCTTTCGTATGTTGTAGATTACACAGATATGCTGAGCTGTCTGCGCATCGGTGTGAGCCTGCGTGTGTGTGCACAACTGTCGCCAAATGTGTTTTCTTCCGGAATGTTATGATCCATCGGTCAAAGAAAGGAAGGTGTTCATATAAGGCGGAAAGACGAATTGAGGCCCCTGTAAATGGTAACTGATGACCGGGAGCAGGGGGTACTGGCACACAGCTGTTGGAAGATTGAACGGTATACTTAAATTGCCGGCGGATGGGGGGGAGGGGGGGTGGCCATGGGACCCCTACGATCATCTTTCCGGGGGCCTTTGTCGCTAATACTTGTAGACATACGGCATATCACAGCCTAGAAATCTTCGGCGACCGCCTAGTCCGCCTACCGTTAGATCCACCGCTGGTTCATGACGGTGTTTTTTTTTTATCGTGGAGGTGCATCCTTCCTGCTGCCTGCTGCGTATGCATCGAGCAGGAGACAGTGTGGAAGTATGCAAGTTGCACGCTGGATAGGAGCGGTCCCGCGGCACCGCCATCATTCCGCACATCTGCATGTCCGTCGTGGGTTCTAACCGCGTATGAACCGTCCGCCGTAGCAAGGGCCGACTATCCGGCTACGTGGTACTCAAGTCCTGAAAAGACCGGTATGATCGCGTAGGCCATTACGCCAATAATAAGAATAATAATAAGAAGAAGAAATTAGCATAGCAATCCACACCCGGGTAAGAGTTTGTCTTGACTTTGTTGCTGCCGGGTCTACCGCTGTGGCGCGACAAATGCACGGAATGCACTCGATCAAAACATGAACCTACCGATCCGAACCCATTCCAAGGCATTGCCGGTCAATCGGCGTCATGATAACTACTCCAAACCAACAAGCCACCAGATTCTGGACGGGCAGGTGCAGCACCATACGTGAACCGTAATAAACAAATCCAGAATCATCTTTGGATGAATTCAATTCAAAATGTTGTTTCCACTTGCGTCCGCTAGCTGAATTGGAAAGAAATGTGCAACATAACACACACACGTTTGCTTTGATCACGGTCTTTTTAATACCCCCAACAGCAGAGCCGATGGCAAAGATGCCAATGCCAATGGTTGTGTTGTCTCTCAGGTAGCGAGATCGAAAATGCGTGGTATTTTGTAGCCGCAGCGGAAGATAATGTACGCATCAGAATCAAATAGTTTTGGGGTTTCCAAACGCACGCACACACACAAACACACAAACACGCGCGCGCAAACTCACACACAAACACGCACGCGCAAACTCGCACACACACACACACACACACACACACACACACACGCGCACACATGCATGAACGCGCGCACGCCAGCACGCACACACGCACACACAGCTACGCGCGCCCGCGAGCATGAAAGCGCGCACGCCAGCACGCACCCACGAAAGCGCGCTCGCGAGCACGCACCCCCGAAGTCGCGCAAGCACGCAATCCCCCCCCCCCCCCACTAGACCACCCCCCCCTTTCTCGCACGAGCGAGTACGGCTACCTTATCGGTAGAACGGCTGGTTCAGCTATCTTGTAGCGCATCCTCATTCAAAGCGCCGGGCGGGGTGGGGGATCGCGGCATGATAGAGTGAACGGTCACTTTCTACGCGCTGTGTGTGTGTGTGTCGAGACCCGAAAACTCGAGACAGATCTCGGCACATTAAAAAAAAATATTTTATAGTCACTATACACTGTGCTACATGATGCTTCGAAGGTCGTTGAAGCATGAAACATGTTCAAATAAAAAATATTAGATTAGTGTTAGACGTTCTCCTACGCTTGTTTTAAATAGGCTTCTTCACCCTCAATTGGCAGGGGTATCGAATAGTCTCATCAGTAGCGGCACGAAATAAAATGAACCATCAATACACCGATAACACTTTGAATCCCAATCCAGCTTCTCCCACAGCGTCTCAAGGTCACACACAAATTAATAAATGCTAACACCCACCAATAACAATACACAACCGCAATGCACATATGAGTATCAACGCATACACCGCAACAGCCAATCAGCTGGCGGCGGAAGGCACGGGCAGAAGCGCAAGTAAGGCAAGGCAGGGTGAGGGAGGCAGAAGAAGCGGACGAAAAAATGGGCGCCAATTTTTTTAAATTTTTTTGACCGTTTTTTTTGCTCCGCCGCCATAAATAGTTCGTCCATTTCGCCAGCAGATGGCGCTAAACTTGCTCGACCCAGCGCAGGAATCGCTGAAGTCCAGCGCGGGGATCGGGCCAAAATCTGCGCTGGCCAGCGCAGATTTTGGTGCATTTTCTGCGCTGGAAACTGCTCGATTTTGCGCAGCGGGTATTGTTCTAAAAAAGATAAAATTTGGTCGAAATTCGAAAAAATTTGTTTTTGGGTCAAAATTTCATGCAAAAACACGTTCGAACTTTAAACGGCCATAACTTTTGAACCAGAAGAGCTAGAGACGTAGTTTTTGCACCATTAAAAAGGAAATTTATTGTTCTAAAAAAGATAAAATTTGGTCGAAATTCGAAAAAAAATGTTTTTGGGTCAAAATTTCATCCAAAAACACTTTTGAACTTTAAACGGCCATAACTTTTGAACCAGAAGAGCTAGAGACGTAGTTTTTGCACCATTAAAAAGGAAATTTATTGTTCTAAAAAAAAAAAATTGGGCGAAATTCGAAAAAAAATGTTTTTGGGTCAAAATTTCATCCAAAAACACGTTCGAACTTTAAACGGCCATAACTTTTGAACCAGAAGAGCTAGAGACGTAGTTTTTGCACCATTAAAAAGGAAATTTATTGTTCTAAAAAAGATAAAATTTGGTCGAAATTCGAAAAAAAAAATGTTTTTGGGTCAAAATTTCATCCAAAAACACTTTTGAACTTTAAACGGCCATAACTTTTGAACCAGAAGAGCTAGATACGTAGTTTTTGCACCATTAAAAAGGAAATTTATTGTTCTAAAAAAGATAAAATTTGGTCCAAAATCGAAAAAATTTGTTTTTGGGTCAAAATTTCATCCAAAAACACGTTCGAACTTTAAACGGCCATAACTTTTGAACCAGAAGAGCTAGAGACGTAGTTTTTGCACCATTAAAAAGGAAATTTATTGTTCTAAAAAAGATAAAAATTGGGCGAAATTCGAAAAAAAAATGTTTTTGGGTCAAAATTTCATCCAAAAACACGTTCGAACTTTAAACGGCCATAACTTTTGAACCAGAAGAGCTAGAGACGTAGTTTTTGCACCATTAAAAAGGAAATTTATTGTTCTAAAAAAGATAAAAATTGGGCGAAATTCGAAAAAAAAATGTTTTTGGGTCAAAATTTCATCCAAAAACACGTTCGAACTTTAAACGGCCATAACTTTTGAACCAGAAGAGCTAGAGACGTAGTTTTTGCACCATTAAAAAGGAAATTTATTGTTCTAAAAAAGATAAAATTTGGTCGAAATTCGAAAAAAAAATGTTTTTGGGTCTAAATTTCATCCCTAAACACAGTCTAACTTTAAACGGCCATAACTTTTGAACCAAAAGAGCTAGAGACGTAGTTTTTGCACCATTAAAAAGGAAATTTATTGTTCTAAAAAAGATAAAATTTGGTCGAAATTCGAAAAAATTTGTTTTTGGGTCAAAATTTCATCCTAAAACACGTTCGAACTTTAAACGGCCATATCTTTTGAACCAGAAGAGCTAGAGACGTAGGTTTTGCACCATTAAAAAGGAAATTTATTGTTCTAAAAAAGATAAAATTTGGTCGAAATTCGAAAAAAATGTTTTTGGGTCAAAATTTCATCCATTCATTCATTTCAAAAACACGTTCGAACTTTAAACGGCCATAACTTTTGAACCAGAAGAGCTAGAGACGTAGTTTTTGCACCATTAAAAAGGAAATTTATTGTTCTAAAAAAGATAAAAATTGGGCGAAATTCGAAAAAAAATGTTTTTGGGTCAAAATTTCATCCAAAAACACGTTCGAACTTTAAACGGCCATAACTTTTGAACCAGAAGAGCTAGAGACGTAGTTTTTGCACCATTAAAAAGGAAATTCATTGTTCAAAAAAAGATAAAATTTGGTCGAAATTCGAAAAAAATTGTTTTTGGGTCCAAATTTCATGCAAAAACACTTTCGAACTTTAAACGGCCATAACTTTTGAACCAGAAGAGCTAGAGACGTAGTTTTTGCACCATTAAAAAGGAAATTTATTGTTCAAAAAAAGATAAAATTTGGTCCAAATTCGAAAAAAATTGTTTTTGGGTCCAAATTTCATCCATAAACATAGTTTTACTTTAATCGGCCATAACTTTTGAACCAGAAGAGCTAGAGACGTAGTTTTTGCACCATTAGAAAGGAAATTTATTGTTCAAAAAAAGATAAAATTTGGTCGAAATTCGAAAAAAAAATGTTTTTGGGTCAAAATTTCATGCAAAAACACTTTCGAACTTTAAACGGCCATAACTTTTGAACCAGAAGAGCTAGAGACGTAGTTTTTGCACCATTAAAAAGGAAATTTATTGTTCTAAAAAAGATAAAATTTGGTCGAAATTCGAAAAAAAAATGTTTTTGGGTCAAAATTTCATCCAAAAACACGTTCGAACTTTAAACGGCCATAACTTTTGAACCAGAAGAGCTAGAGACGTAGTTTTTGCACCATTAAAAAGGAAATTTATTGTTCAAAAAAAGATAAAATTTGGTCGAAATTCGGAAATATTTGTTTTTGGGTCAAAATTTCATCCAAAAACACGTTCGAACTTTAAACGGCCATAACTTTTGAACCAGAAGAGCTAGAAACGTAGTTTTTGCACCATTAAAAAGGAAATTTATTGTTCTAAAAAAAAAAAAAAATTGGGCGAAATTCGAAAAAAAATGTTTTTGGGTCAAAATTTCATCCATTCATTCATTTCAAAAACACGTTCGAACTTTAAACGGCCATAACTTTTGAACCAGAAGAGCTAGAGACGTAGTTTTTGCACCATTAGAAAGGAAATTTATTGTTCAAAAAAAGATAAAATTTGGTCGAAATTCGAAAAAAATTGTTTTTTGGGTCAAAATTTCATCCATGTTAGACTGTGTAACTTTAAACGGCCATAACTTTTGAACCAGAAGAGCTAGAGACGTAGTTTTTGCACCATTAGAAAGGAAATTTATTGTTCTAAAAAAGATAAAATTTGGTCGAAATTCGAAAAAAAAAATGTTTTTGGGTCAAAATTTCATCCAAAAACACATTTGAACTTTAAACGGCCATAACTTTTGAACCAGAAGAGCTAGAGACGTAGTTTTTGCACCATTAAAAAGGAAATTTATTGTTCTAAAAAAAAAAAAATTGGGCGAAATTCGAAAAAAAATGTTTTTGGGTCAAAATTTCATCCAAAAACACGTTCGAACTTTAAACGGCCATAACGTTTGAACCAGAAGAGCTAGAGACGTAGTTTTTGCACCATTAAAAAGGAAATTTATTGTTCTAAAAAAGATAAAATTTGGTCAAAATTCGAAAAAAAAATGTTTTTGGGTCAAAATTTCATCCATGTTAGACTGTGTAACTTTAAACGGCCATAACTTTTGAACCAGAAGAGCTAGAGACGTAGTTTTTGCACCATTAGAAAGGAAATTTATTGTTCTAAAAAAGATAAAATTTGGTCGAAATTCGAAAAAAAATGTTTTTGGGTCAAAATTTCATCCAAAAACACATTTGAACTTTAAACGGCCATAACTTTTGAACCAGAAGAGCTAGAGACGTAGTTTTTGCACCATTAAAAAGGAAATTTATTGTTCTAAAAAAGAAAAATTGGGCGAAATTCGAAAAAAAAATGTTTTTGGGTCAAAATTTCATCCAAAAACACGTTCGAACTTTAAACGGCCATAACGTTTGAACCAGAAGAGCTAGAGACGTAGTTTTTGCACCATTAGAAAGGAAATTTATTGTTCTAAAAAAGATAAATTTTGGTCGAAATTCGAAAAAAAATGTTTTGGGTCAAAATTTCATCCATAAACAAAGTCTTACTTTAAACGGCCATAACTTTTGAACCAGAAGAGCTAGAGACGTAGTTTTTGCACCATAAGAAAGGAAATTTATTGTTCTAAAAAAGATAAAATTTGGTCAAAATTCGAAAAAAAATGTTTTGGGTCAAAATTTCATCCATGTTAGACTGTGTAACTTTAAACGGCCATTACTTTTGAACCAGAAGAGCTAGAGACGTAGTTTTTGCACCATTAAAAAGGAAATTTAGTGTTCTAAAAAAAAAAAAAAATTGGGCGAAATTCGAAAAAATTTGTTTTTGGGTCAAAATTTCATCCAAAAACACTTTTGAACTTTAAACGGCCATAACTTTTGAACCAGAAGAGCTAGAGACGTAGTTTATGCACCATTAAAAAGGAAATTTATTGTTCTAAAAAAAAAAAAATTGGGCGAAATTCGAAAAAAAATGTTTTTGGGTCAAAATTTCATCCAAAAACACGTTCGAACTTTAAACGGCCATAACGTTTGAACCAGAAGAGCTAGAGACGTAGTTTTTGCACCATTAAAAAGGAAATTTATTGTTCTAAAAAAGATAAAATTTGGTCGAAATTCGAAAAAAAAATGTTTTTGGGTCAAAATTTCATCCAAAAACACGTTCGAACTTTAAACGGCCATAACTTTTGAACCAGAAGAGCTAGAGACGTAGTTTTTGCACCATTAAAAAGGAAATTTATTGTTCTAAAAAAGATAAAATTTGGTCGAAATTCGAAAAAATTTGTTTTTGGGTCAAAATTTCATCCAAAAACACGTTCGAACTTTAAACGGCCATAACGTTTGAACCAGAAGAGCTAGAGACGTAGTTTTTGCACCATTAAAAAGGAAATTTATTGTTCTAAAAAAAAAAAAAATTGGGCGAAATTCGAAAAAAATGTTTTTGGGTCAAAATTTCATCCAAAAACACGTTCGAACTTTAAACGGCCATAACTTTTGAACCAGAAGAGCTAGAGACGTAGTTTTTGCACCATTAAAAAGGAAATTTATTGTTCTAAAAAAAAAAAAAAAATTGGGCGAAATTCGAAAAAAAATGTTTTTGGGTCAAAATTTCATCCAAAAACACGTTCGAACTTTAAACGGCCATAACTTTTGAACCAGAAGAGCTAGAGACGTAGTTTTTGCACCATTAAAAAGGAAATTTATTGTTCTAAAAAAGATAAAATTTGGTCGAAATTCGAAAAAATTTGTTTTTGGGTCAAAATTTCATCCAAAAACACGTTCGAACTTTAAACGGCCATAACTTTTGAACCAGAAGAGCTAGAGACGTAGTTTTTGCACCATTAAAAAGGAAATTTATTGTTCTAAAAAAGATAAAAATTGGGCGAAATTCGAAAAAAAATGTTTTTGGGTCAAAATTTCATCCAAAAACACGTTCGAACTTTAAACGGCCATAACTTTTGAACCAGAAGAGCTAGAGACGTAGTTTTTGCACCATTAAAAAGGAAATTTATTGTTCTAAAAAAGATAAAAATTGGGCGAAATTCGAAAAAAAAATGTTTTTGGGTCAAAATTTCATCCAAAAACACGTTCGAACTTTAAACGGCCATAACTTTTGAACCAGAAGAGCTAGAGACGTAGTTTTTGCACCATTAAAAAGGAAATTTATTGTTCTAAAAAAGATAAAATTTGGTCGAAATTCGAAAAAAAAATGTTTTTGGGTCTAAATTTCATCCCTAAACACAGTCTAACTTTAAACGGCCATAACTTTTGAACCAGAAGAGCTAGAGACGTAGTTTATGCACCATTAAAAAGGAAATTTATTGTTCTAAAAAAGATAAAATTTGGTCGAAATTCGAAAAAATTTGTTTTTGGGTCAAAATTTCATCCAAAAACACGTTCGAACTTTAAACGGCCATAACTTTTGAACCAGAAGAGCTAGAGACGTAGTTTTTGCACCATTAAAAAGGAAATTTATTGTTCTAAAAAAGATAAAAATTGGGCGAAATTCGAAAAAAAATGTTTTTGGGTCAAAATTTCATCCAAAAACACGTTCGAACTTTAAACGGCCATAACTTTTGAACCAGAAGAGCTAGAGACGTAGTTTTTGCACCATTAAAAAGGAAATTTATTGTTCTAAAAAAGATAAAAATTGGGCGAAATTCGAAAAAAAATGTTTTTGGGTCAAAATTTCATCCATTCATTCATTTCAAAAACACGTTCGAACTTTAAACGGCCATAACTTTTGAACCAGAAGAGCTAGAGACGTAGTTTTTGCACCATTAAAAAGGAAATTTATTGTTCTAAAAAAAAAAAATTGGGCGAAATTCGAAAAAAAATGTTTTTGGGTCAAAATTTCATCCAAAAACACGTTCGAACTTTAAACGGCCATAACTTTTGAACCAGAAGAGCTAGAGACGTAGTTTTTGCACCATTAAAAAGGAAATTTATTGTTCAAAAAAAGATAAAATTTGGTCGAAATTCGAAAAAATTTGTTTTTGGGTCAAAATTTCATCCAAAAACACGTTCGAACTTTAAACGGCCATAACTTTTGAACCAGAAGAGCTAGAGACGTAGTTTTTGCACCATTAAAAAGGAAATTTATTGTTCTAAAAAAGATAAAATTTGGTCGAAATTCGAAAAAAATTGTTTTTGGGTCAAAATTTCATCCAAAAACACGTTCGAACTTTAAACGGCCATAACTTTTGAACCAGAAGAGCTAGAGACGAAGTTTTTGCACCATTAGAAAGGAAATGTATTCCTCTAAAACCGGTGTTGCTTGGTCGAAAATCGGAAAAATTTGTTTTTGGGTCAAAATTTCATCCAAAAACACGTTCGAACTTTAAACGGCCATAACGTTTGAACCAGAAGAGCTAGAGACGTAGTTTTTGCACCATTAAAAAGGAAATTTATTGTTCTAAAAAAAACAAAAATTGGGCGAAATTCGAAAAAATTTGTTTTTGGGTCAAAATTTCATCCAAAAACACGTTCGAACTTTAAACCGCGATTACTTTTGAACCAGAAGAGCTAGAGACGTAGTTTTTGCACCATTAAAAAGGAAATTTATTGTTCTAAAAAAAAAAAAAAATTGGGCGAAATTCGAAAAAAATGTTTTTGGGTCAAAATTTCATCCAAAAACACGTTCGAACTTTAAACGGCCATAACTTTTGAACCAGAAGAGCTAGAGACGTAGTTTTTGCACCATTAAAAAGGAAATTTATTGTTCTAAAAAAAAAAAAAATTGGGCGAAATTCGAAAAAAAAATGTTTTTGGGTCAAAATTTCATCCAAAAACACGTTCGAACTTTAAACGGCCATAACTTTTGAACCAGAAGAGCTAGAGACGTAGTTTTTGCACCATTAAAAAGGAAATTTATTGTTCTAAAAAAGATAAAATTTGGTCGAAATTCGAAAAAATTTGTTTTTGGGTCAAAATTTCATCCAAAAACACGTTCGAACTTTAAACGGCCATAACGTTTGAACCAGAAGAGCTGGAGACGTAGTTTTTGCACCATTAAAAAGGAAATTTATTGTTCTAAAAAAGATAAAATTTGGTCGAAATTCGAAAAAATTTGTTTTTGGGTCAAAATTTCATCCAAAAACACGTTCGAACTTTAAACGGCCATAACTTTTGAACCAGAAGAGCTAGAGACGTAGTTTTTGCACCATTAAAAAGGAAATTTATTGTTCTAAAAAAGATAAAATTTGGTCGAAATTCGAAAAAAAAATGTTTTTGGGTCAAAATTTCATCCAAAAACACGTTCGAACTTTAAACGGCCATAACTTTTGAACCAGATGAGCTAGAGACGTAGTTTTTGCACCATTAAAAAGGAAATTTATTGTTCTAAAAAAAAAAAAAAATTGGGCGAAATTCGAAAAAAAATGTTTTTGGGTCAAAATTTCATCCAAAAACACGTTCGAACTTTAAACGGCCATAACTTTTGAACCAGAAGAGCTAGAGACGTAGTTTATGCACCATTAAAAAGGAAATTTATTGTTCTAAAAAAGATAAAATTTGGTCGAAATTCGAAAAAATTTGTTTTTGGGTCAAAATTTCATCCAAAAACACGTTCGAACTTTAAACGGCCATAATTTTTGAACCAGAAGAGCTAGAGACGTAGTTTTTGCACCATTAAAAAGGAAATTTATTGTTCTAAAAAAGATAAAATTTGGTCGAAATTCGAAAAAAAAATGTTTTTGGGTCAAAATTTCATCCAAAAACACGTTCGAACTTTAAACGGCCATAACTTTTGAACCAGAAGAGCTAGAGACGTAGTTTTTGCACCATTAAAAAGGAAATTTATTGTTCTAAAAAAGATAAAATTTGGTCGAAATTCGAAAAAAATGTTTTTGGGTCAAAATTTCATCCATGTTAGACTGTTTAACTTTAAACGGCCATAACTTTTGAACCAGAAGAGCTAGAGACGTAGTTTTTGCACCATTAAAAAGGAAATTTATTGTTCTAAAAAAGAAAAAATTTGGTCGAAATTCGAAAAAAAAATGTTTTTGGGTCAAAATTTCATCCAAAAACACGTTCAAACTTTAAACGGCCATAACTTTTGAACCAGAAGAGCTAGAGACGTACTTTTTGCACCATTAAAAAGGAAATTTATTGTTCTAAAAAAGATAAAAATTGGGCGAAATTCGAAAAAAAATGTTTTTGGGTCAAAATTTCATCCAAAAACACGTTCGAGCTTTAAACGGCCATAACTTTTGAACCAGAAGAGCTAGAGACGTAGTTTTTGCACCATTAAAAAGGAAATTTATTGTTCTAAAAAAACAAAAAAATTGGGCGAAATTCGAAAAAAAATGTTTTTGGGTCAAAATTTCATCCAAAAACACGTTCGAACTTTAAACGGCCATAACTTTTGAACCAGAAGAGCTAGAGACGTAGTTTTTGCACCATTAGAAAGGAAATTTATTGTTCTAAAAAAGATTAAATTTGGTCAAAATTCGAAAAAAATTGTTTTTGGGTCAAAATTTCATCCATAAACACAGTCTAACTTTAAACGGCCATAACTTTTGAACCAGAAGAGCTAGAGACGTAGTTTTTGCACCATAAGAAAGGAAATTTATTGTTCTAAAAAAGATCAAATTTGGTCAAAATTCGAAAAAAATTGTTTTTGGGTCAAAATTTCATCCATAAACACAGTCTAACTTTAAACGGCCATAACTTTTGAATCAGAAGAGCTAGAGACGTAGTTTTTGCACCATTAAAAAGGAAATTTATTGTTCTAAAAAAGATAAAATTTGGTCGAAATTCGAATAAAATTGTTTTTGGGTCAAAATTTCATCTATAAACACAGTCTAACTTTAAACGGCCATAACTTTTGAATCAGAAGAGCTAGAGACGTAGTTTTTGCACCATTAAAAAGGAAATTTATTGTTCTAAAAAAGATAAAATTTGGTCGAAATTCGAAAAAAATTGTTTTTGGGTCAAAATTTCATCCATAAACACAGTTTCACTTTAAACGGCCATAACTTTTGAACCAGAAGAGCTAGAGACGTAGTTTTTGCACCATTAGAAAAGAAATGTTTTTCTCAAAAACCGATGTTGCTTGGTCGAAATTCGAATAAATTTGTTTTTGGGTCAAAATTTCATCCATAACCACAGGGGTGGGTGAAATAGCTATTTTGAAGCAAAAACGTCTAACTTTAAACGGCCATAACTTTTGAAAAACAAGAGCTAGAGACGTAGTTTTTGCACCATTAGAAAGGAAATGTATTGTTCTAAAACAGATAAAATTTGGTCGAAATTCGAAAAAAAATTGTTTTTGGGTCAAAATTTCATCAATAAACACGTTCGAACTTTAAACGGCCATAACTTTTGAACCAGAAGAGCTAGAGACGTAGTTTTTGCACCATTAAAAAGGAAATTTATTGTTCAAAAAAAGATAAAATTTGGTCGAAATTCGAAAAAAATTGTTTTTGGGTCAAAATTTCATCCATAAACACAGTCTAACTTTAAACGGCCATTACTTTTGAACCAGAAGAGCTAGAGACGTAGTTTTTGCACCATTAAAAAGGAAATTTATTGTTCTAAAAAAGATAAAATTTGGTCGAAATTCGAAAAAAATTGTTTTTGGGTCAAAATTTCATCCATAAACACAGTTTCACTTTAAACGGCCATAACTTTTGAACCAGAAGAGCTAGAGACGTAGTTTTTGCACCATTAGAAAGGAAATGTTTTTCTCTAAAACCGATGTTGCTTGGTCGAAATTCGAATAAATTTGTTTTTGGGTCAAAATTTCATCCATAACCACAGGGGTGGGTGAAATAGCTATTTTGAAGCAAAAACGTCTAACTTTAAACGGCCATAACTTTTGAAAAACAAGAGCTAGAAACGTAGTTTTTGCACCATTAAAAAGGAAATTTATTGTTCAAAAAAAGATAAAATTTGGTCGAAATTCGAAAAAAATTGTTTTTGGGTCAAAATTTCATCCATAAACACAGTCTAACTTTAAACGGCCATAACTTTTGAACCAGAAGAGCTAGAGACGTAGTTTTTGCACCATTAGAAAGGAAATCTATTGTTCTAAAAAAGATAAAATTTGGTCGAAATTCGAAAAAAAATGTTTTTGTGTCAAAATTTCATCCAAAAACACATTTGAACTTTAAACGGCCAAAACTTTTGAACCAGAAGAGCTAGAGACGTAGTTTTTGCACCATAAAAAGGAAATTTATTGTTTTAAATCAGATAAAATTTGATCGAAATTCGAATAAATTTGTTTTTGGGTCAAAATTTCATCCAAAAACACATTTGAACTTTAAACGGCCATAATTTTTGAACCAGAAGAGCTAAAGACGTAGTTTTTGCATCATTAGAAAGGAAATTTATTGTTCAAAAAAAGATAAAATTTGGTCGAAATTCGAAAAAAATTGTTTTTGGGTCAAAATTTCATCCATAAACACAGTCTAACTTTAAACGGCCATAACTTTTGAACCAGAAGAGCTAGAGACGTAGTTTTTGCACCATTAAAAAGGAAATTTATTGTTCTAAAAAAGATAAAATTTGGTCGAAATTCGAAAAAAAATGTTTTTGGGTCAAAATTTCATCCATGTTAGACTGTTTAACTTTAAACGGCCATAACTTTTGAACCAGAAGAGCTAGAGACGTAGTTTTTGCACCATTAGAAAGGAAATTTATTGTTCTAAAAAAGATAAAATTTGGTCGAAATTCGGAAAAATTTGTTTTTGGGTCAAAATATCATCCATAAACACAGTCTTACTTTAAACGGCCATAACTTTTGAACCAGAAGAGCTAGAGACGTAGTTTTTGCACCATAAGAAAGGAAATTTATTGTTCAAAAAAAGATAAAATTTGGTCGAAATTCGAAAAAAAATGTTTTTGGGTCAAAATTTCATCCATAAACACAGTCTAACTTTAAACGGCCATAACTTTTGAACCAGAAGAGCTAGAGACGTAGTTTTTGCACCATAAGAAAGGAAATTTATTGTTCTAAAAAAGATAAAATTTGGTCGAAATTCGAAAAAAATTGTTTTTGGGTCAAAATTTCATCCATGTTAGACTGTTTAACTTTAAACGGCCATAACTTTTGAACCAGAAGAGCTAGAGACGTAGTTTTTGCACCATAAGAAAGGAAATTTATTGTTCAAAAAAAGATAAAATTTGGTCGAAATTCGAAAAAAATTGTTTTTGGGTCAAAATTTCATCCATAAACACAGTTTCACTTTAAACGGCCATATCTTTTGAACCAGAAGAGCTAGAGACGTAGTTTTTGCACCATAAGAAAGGAAATTTATTGTTCAAAAAAAGATAAAATTTGGTCGAAATTCGAAAAAAAATGTTTTTGGGTCAAAATTTCATCCATAAACAAAGTCTAACTTTAAGCGGCCATAACTTTTGAACCAGAAGAGCTAGAGACGTAGTTTTTGCACCATTAGAAAGGAAATTTATTGTTCTAAAAAAAATGAAATTTGGTCGAAATTCGAAAAAAATTTTTTTTGGGTCAAATTTTCATCCAAAAACACGTTCGAACTTTAAACGGCCATAACTTTTGAATCAGAAGAGCTAGAGACGTAGTTTTTGCACCATTAGAAAGGAAATTTATTGTTCTAAAAAAGATAAAATTTGGTCGAAATTCGAAAAAAATTGTTTTTGGGTCAAAATTTCATCCATAAACACAGTTTCACTTTAAACGACCATAACTTTTGAACCAGAAGAGCTAGAGACGTAGTTTTTGCACCATAAGAAAGGAAATTTATTGTTCAAAAAAAGATAAAATTTGATCGAAATTCGAAAAAAAATGTTTTTGGGTCAAAACTTCATCCATGTTAGACTGTTTAACTTTAAACGGCCATAACTTTTGAACCAAAAGAGCTAGAGACGTAGTTTTTACACCATTAGAAAGGAAATTTATTGTTCTAAAAAAGATCAAATTTGGTCGAAATTTAAAAAAAAATTGTTTTTGGGTCAAAATTTCATCCATAAACAAAGTCTAACTTTAAGCGGCCATAACTTTTGAACCAGAAGAGCTAGAGACGTAGTTTTTGCACCATTAGAAAGGAAATTTATTGTTCTAAAAAAAATGAAATTTGGTCGAAATTCGAAAAAAATTGTTTTTGGGTCAAATTTTCATCCAAAAACACGTTCGAACTTTAAACGGCCATAACTTTTGAACCAGAAGAGCTAGAGACGTAGTTTTTGCACCATTAGAAAGGAAATTTATTGTTCTAAAAAAGATAAAATTTGGTCGAAATTCGAAAAAAAATGTTTTTGGGTCAAAACTTCATCCATGTTAGACTGTTTAACTTTAAACGGCCATAACTTTTGAACCAAAAGAGCTAGAGACGTAGTTTTTGCACCATTAAAAAGGAAATTTATTGTTCTAAAAAAGATAAAATTTGGTCGAAATTCGAAAAAAATATTTTTTGGGTCAAAATTTCATCCATAAACAAAGTCTAACTTTAAACGGCCATAACTTTTGAACCAGAAGAGCTAGAAACGTAGTTTTTGCAACATTAGAAAGGAAATTTATTGTTCTAAAAAAGATAAAATTTGGCCGAAATTCGAAAAAAATTGTTTTTGGGTCAAAATTTCATCCATAAACACAGTTTCACTTTAAACGGCCATAACTTTTGAACCAGAAGAGCTTGAAACGTAGTTTTTGCACCATAAGAAAGGAAATTTATTGTTCAAAAAAAGATAAAATTTGGTCGAAATTCGAAAAAAATTGTTTTTGGGTCAAAATTTCATCCAAACACACGTTCGAACTTGAAACGGCCATAACTTTTGAACCAGAAGAGCTAGAGACGTAGTTTTTGCACCATTAGAAAGGAAATTTATTGTTCTAAAAAAGATAAAAATTGGGCGAAATTCGAAAAAAAAATGTTTTTGGGTCAAAATTTCATCCAAAAACACGTTTGAACTTTAAACGGCCATAACTTTTGAACCAGAAGAGCTAGAGACGTAGTTTTTGCACCATTAAAAAGGAAATTTATTGTTCTAAAAAAGATAAAATTTGGTCGAAATTCGAAAAAAATTGTTTTTGGTTCAAAATTTCATCCATAAACACGTTCGAACTTTAAACGGCCATAACTTTTGAACCAGAAGAGCTAGAGACGTAGTTTTTGCACCATTAGAAAGGAAATTTATTGTCCTAAAAAGAAAAAATTTGGTCAAAATTCGAAAAAAATTGATTTTGGGTCAAAATTTCATCCATAAACACAGTCTAACTTTAAACGGCCATAACTTTTGAACCAGAAGAGCTAGAGACGTAGTTTTTGCACCATTTAAAAGGAAATTTATTGTTCTAAAAAAGATAAAATTTGGTCGAAATTCGAAAAAAAAATGTTTTTGGGTCAAAATTTCATCCAAAAACACATTTAAACTTTAAACGGCCATAACTTTTGAACCAGAAGAGCTAGAGACGTAGTTTTTGCACCATTAAAAAGGAAATTTATTGTTCAAAAAAAGGATAAAATTTGGTCGAAATTCGAAAAAAAAATGTTTTTGGGTCAAAATTTCATCCAAAAACACATTTAAACTTTAAACGGCCATAACTTTTGAACCAGAAGAGCTAGAGACGTAGTTTTTGCACCATTAAAAAGGAAATTTATTGTTCAAAAAAAGATAAAATTTGGTCGAAATTCGAAAAAAAATGTTTTTGGGTCAAAATTTCATCCATAAACACAGTCTAACTTTAAACGGCCATAACTTTTGAATCAGAAGAGCTAGAGACGTAGTTTTTGCACCATTAGAAAGGAAATTTATTGTTCTAAAAAAGATCAAATTTGGTCGAAATTCGAAAAAAAATGTTTTTGGGTCAAAATTTCATCCATAAACACAGTCTAACTTTAAACGGCCATAACTTTTGAATCAGAAGAGCTAGAGACGTAGTTTTTGCACCATTAGAAAGGAAATTTATTGTTCTAAAAAAGATAAAATTTGGTCGAAATTCGAAAAAAAATGTTTTTGGGTCAAAATTTCATCTAAAAACACATTTGAACTTTAAACGGCCATATCTTTTGAACCAGAAGAGCAAGAGACGTAGTTTTTGCACCATTAGAAAGGAAATTTATTGTTCTAAAAAAGATCAAATTTGGTCGAAATTCGAATAAAATTGTTTTTGGGTCTAAATTTCATCCCTTAACACAGTCTAACTTTAAACGGCCATAACTTTTGAACCAGAAGAGCTAGAGACGTAGTTTTTGCACCATTAGAAAGGAAATTTATTGTTCTAAAAAAGATCAAATTTGGTCGAAATTCGAATAAAATTGTTTTTGGGTCTAAATTTCATCCCTTAACACAGTCTAACTTTAAACGGCCATAACTTTTGAACCAGAAGAGCTAGAGACGTAGTTTTTGCACCATTAGAAAGGAAATTTATTGTTCTAAAAAAGATCAAATTTGGTCGAAATTCGAATAAAATTGTTTTTGGGTCTAAATTTCATCCCTTAACACAGTCTAACTTTAAACGGCC